>NC_081827.1:28412500-28635000 GCF_030867095.1 Alligator mississippiensis | reverse complement strand
TTTTAATTGCAGACTTGGGGGGGGTTTACTCAGAGTTTGTGATTTTATTTTTTTAAACGGATCCCTAATCGTCACGTGCCTGAATGTTATAAAAGCATGGACAGGCACTGTGCCTTTGTTAGGCAAGATGTGCCAAAGCTGGATGAAGGCATATCCAAACCATTCAGACAATCGGGGTGCATGGGTAGGCAAATGACTAATGTTAAATAATTAATTTAACATTAATTAAATGTTTTGGGTTTTTTTACCATTATTAACTTTTTCCTTAGGTTCATGTTCCAGAAACTGAATTTCATTTAGGGACTGATCTAATTTAGGGACAGGAACAGCTGAGTAATGCCATTCTTAGCACTTAAAGTGTAAGAGAACTGTAGTTGCGTAACATCTACACACTGCAGACTTAGCTGCGGGAGCTGCTTTCCAGGCTGTCTGGCAGCCATGTGCATGTGTGAGCGCGCACATGGCGCTCCCTGCCTCACTGCCAGTCTCCTGCTCCCCCCCCCCAGTCCCTTGCAGGCTGTAACTCTGCCAGCCTGAAGAGAGCTCTTTGCAAAAGTGGAAAATCCACATGTTTCTCTGTTCAGCAGATCAGATATTTGATGTATTTGCCAAAGATATAACATCCATGTGTTAAAATGGGTAGAAGAGAAAGCTATATGGAATTCTGCAAGTGAGGACTTGGAAGGTGGAGGTCCGGCATCTTGTTGCCGCCTTCTGGGAGAAGTTAAATCTCAGCTGTCTCAGCATGCTTCCATTCACTCTTGCTAGCATGACAGGATTTCAGGCATTAGATGCAGCTGCATCATACTGTAGTATGGGGTTTGGGGCATGTCCATATCTGGCTAAGAAAAGTAAGTTCTCTAATATGTTTACATACACAGTTCTGGTTGAATTTGGATCTGTTGTTGGTCAGCTATCGTGTGATTACTCTTTGTAGTATTCTCCATTATGCTCAGAAGGATACAAGATAATTTGTGCATGGATTAGCTCAGATTTCTTCAGTGTTCTGAAGGCACCTTGTTGAGTGAAGGGCCATATTCTAGGAAGAGAGGCACAGTAGCGATAGTAGGTACTGCCATCCTTTATTGCATTCTAGAAAGACTGTCAACATTTATGGTGAAATGTTTACACAAGCTTCCCCAGAGGCCACACTTGTTGCCAATAGAAACAAAGCTCTAGTCTAAACTCGGTTTCAGCATCTGAGTTTGAGAAATGTGGTCCACTACTGATATCATTCAACATCATTTTTTCCCTGTACAGATAGTTCAGCAAAGTGTGCAGTCCTGTCTGAAAGCATGATAGTTCTGCTTGTTGAAGAAACTAGTAGATGTTCTTTGTATGGCAGGTATTCTACTGGTGGCAAAACTAGAGCAATTAGATTATCTAGAATGCCTTCTGAGCATCAGTTGTAATGAGTTAATACTGCATGATGTCTGCAGATGGGCAGAATACAGTTATAGTAGAGATGAAATATACACTATAGTGAAATATATCATCTATATACAAAATGGAATACTTACATAGAATGATTTGTCAGAAAGTGACCCAATAAATAATGATTTTGTGGTGAGAATACATAAATTGTATTGTTGGAGAAGTGTGTGTATTGTTGGAGAACCAAAATTTTAAGTTTAGATGTTGCATTTGGTTTATTGTTTCACAGCATGCCCTCGCTCAGTCAAGTTACAGTAACTGCTAACTGCTGCAAACATCAGTGCAGCTAACATTACTGTTCCTTTTCTGATACAACTTTGAGTACTTAAAATAACCACTTACAAAGAGAAGGAAATTGTCTTAGCATGTCCAACCTCTTTCTAAATACACAGAGAAATTTCTTCAGACCTTTTGTAATCTGTGACATCAGGCCTTCAGAAAGTAGATGAGAGTGTTTCACTTCCTTACTCTTAATTACTCTCAAGATTAGAGGGCATGTGAAAGGAATTTTCTCTTTGTACTTTTTAAGCATGGCTCAGCCTTTTGATCATAATAAGCATGTTCCGTTCTATATGTATTTGTGTTACTCTACTGAACTTGTCATGTCTTCAGGCTGTAGGCACTTCAAGTCTGGAACTTGTTTGACACAGGTGACCTATTGTAAAGTGTCCTGCATACAGGACACATCTATACTTGTAACTAATGTGCCTGAATTTTCTGCACAGAAAATTCAGGCATATTAAACTGCGGCCCCGCAAGCATCTGAACCCGTGCCCATCAGAAGCAAATTTGACAGGAGCAGTTTGGTCCAGAGCTGCTCCTGCCCTGCTCTGCCCACCCTGTAGCAGCCAGGGGGAGCTCCAGTCTCCCCAGGCTGGCAGGAGGCATGAGGGTCGGTCCTGATCTTGATGGGGTAGGGGAGAGCTGTCTTGGCTGCCAGCTAGCTGCCTCCCAGCCACTTGGAGATCGGGACCCATCCCAATCTCCACATAGCTGAGAGAGCTGTCACTACTGTTGGGCAGGTTCTTCCTAGCCACATGGAAATAATCTCAATTTCCATCCTGCTGAGCTGTGACAGCTCTCCCTGCCCCCTGTGGCCCCATGCTGCTTAGGCTGACCAGGAGCAATTTTCTTCCAGTCAGCATCTACAGTTTAATGTGCCAGTTTCTAGTACCTGTATCTACAGCTACTAGAAAATGGCACATTAGATTAATCTACTCTGCTGTAATTGGAAGCAGTAGAGCAGCTTGCAGGTGGCTTAACTCCCAGTCGGATATCATTGCCTGATTGGGAAGATCTAATGTCATTGTCCAGCCAGCCCTAATCTCTATTCCTCATAGTTCTTCAGACCCACTCTTCCCCCTAGGTTTTCTGTCTGACTGAGTTTGAATTAGACAGTAGGGCTGTGTGAAATTTCACTGCCAGTTTTGATTCAACGCTGTTTCGACTCGTTTCGAGGTTGAAACAGCAAAATAGAAATGAAACAGATATGGTCAAAGCATCCTCGAAACAAAACAAGGCAAGTCAAAACGTTTCGCTGCTGTTTCGACATTTCACTCATAGGCTATAGTGGGGAAGGTTGAAACAGCCTTTAACTTTGTCATTTCTGGCCTGATTTGGATGACACTTGCAGGAATGGAGGTCCCTTCGGAGGGCAAGAAGCCTGCCAAGTTTCAAGGAGATAGGTGCAGGGGTTTGGGGGAAACTACCTGAAGCTGCATACAAGCAAAACTTGTGATATAGGTGACAATGTGTGTGTTAAGGTGCAGCAGGGTGAAAGATGCAGGCTTGCTAGCCCCTGCTGAGGCCACGAAGCCTGCCAGCTGTCAAGGAGATAGGTGCAGGGGGATTCTGTGGCCCTGCACCCCTAACTGCTGACAGGCAAAACTCATGACATGGGTGCTTGTGCAACTGCTGCCTCTCATCAGGCAGCAGGACTGAAGATCCCCCATCACTTGCCACCACAGACCTGGGGGTAATAATTGACCCCAGTATGAACATGAGCCGACAGTGCGATGCTGTAGCCAGCAAGGCCAAAAATACCCTGGCCCCAGACCCCCCCTGCACCTATCTCCTTGACAGCTGGTAGGCTTCATGGCCACAGCAGGCCTGCAGTGGTTTCCCCCCACTCTCTGCCCCAAGACAGATACAGTCTGTTGTACAAGCACCCATGTCACAAGTTTTGCCTGTCAGCAGCTAGAGGTGCAGGGCCCCAGAAGCCCTGCACCGATCTCGACAGCTGGCAGGCTTCGTGGCCTCAGCAGGGGCTAGCAGGCCTGCAGCTTTCACTCTGCTGTGTCTTAACACACACAGTGTCACCCACATCACGAGTTTTGCTTGTCTGCAGCTTCAGGTACAGTTTCCCCCAAACCCCTGCACCTGTCTCCTTGAAACTTGGCAGGCTTTGTGGGCTCAGCAGGGGCTAGCAAGCCTGCAGTTTTGACCTCGCTGTAGCTTAACATATACAAATGACAAAAGTTTTGCTTTCAAGATTTTGGGGTGCAGTTTCTCTGAGCCCCTGCACGTATCTCCTTGAAACTTGGCAGGCTTCGTGCCCTCTGAAGGGGCTACCATTCCTGCAAGTTTCATCCAAATCAGGCCAGTAATGACAAAGGTATAGGCTGTTTTGACCTTCCCCATTATATCCTATGGGCAAAACGTCAAAACAGCGAAACTGTTTAGGCAGAACGGAACGGATCCGCTGTTTCAACTCGACAGGGAATTTGAAACGGAACATTGCCATTTCACACAGCCCTATTAGACAGCTTTCTCCATGCTTCCTGGATACATCATTGGGAACACAATAGAGACAGGATCATTACTTACAGTAGAAATGCTTGGCTTAACAAAAGTCAGGAGAAGATGTTAAAGATGTAGAAGGACTGTGCTCAGTAAAAAAGAAGCGCATAGTCCATTCATCATTTGGAGTTATGAAAGGCTCAAGTGTGCCTGGTGGGTGAAGAAGCCTCAGCTATTTTAGCTGTTAAGCTCTATCATGTCTGTACTTAGCATGAGCTAACTGATTTTTCATACTTGGACAAATTAGGGTGGATTTTCATAGGGACAGCAAAAATCACGTCTTCAGACTAGAATGTACTTAACACCGAAGAACAGGGTATTTTCCCCAATCTCATTCTTGAAACAGATGGATTATTTTGACTGAAATTTTCCAAGATAATTCTGCCTGAGACCAATTCCAGTCTTGGAAAATTTCTGTCTGAATATTTAATATGTGTGAAAAATATAAGCAATTCAAAGCAACGTCTTATAATTGAAAGTATTATGCATCCTTAATAGCAGGGAATGCTACCAGCCCCTTCTGAAATTTTAGTGCTTTCACATATATGTCACTCATAAAATTAGGCCATCTAGACACTTAGCGTCATAGATTACACTATTACATATTACTTTGAGAGATACAGAGCATTGTAAATTGTGACTTAAATTCTCCAAGCCAAGGATGTCAAGCCCATTTGGCTTCTCTGACCTAAATCCATACCACAAGACTTCTTGTAGGTTAGATCTGTGCTACAGGGCAGGCGGTGTCAAGGAACTGCGAGACTAATGCAGCCATTGATTACCCCGCTGCTGCTGATACGCACCTCTGTTCCATGTCAGGCTCCCCCTTCAAATTCCCAGTCCTTCCAGGAGCCTGACAGGCTGGATGATATGGCTCTACAGGCCAGATCTAGACCCCGCGGGCCATATATTTGACACACTTTCCCTAAGCTTATGATGGGTGAGTAGATTTGTTTTGCTTAATGCTTACCCATGGCTGACGGACACAGGCAGTACCACTATTCATTTGGAGCTTTTTAGCCTAAAAGTATGTTTGAGAGAGAGGGACAGAGAGCCAAGAAATAGGATCTCCACAAAGTAGCTTTCTGGGACTAGCAGTTTTCTAAAAGGAAATGCCTCTACTGAGCCACGCAGGGAATCCTACTGCCATGAGGGACAAGGATGTTCAATGAGTTATGCAAAGTCCTTGGGACTTGAGGAAGTTGTCCTGTCTTCTGAGACTATGAATCTCATACGTTTTGGGGGTGGTATATGTACAGTCCATTTAGCAGGAGGACCCAAGAGGCTCAAGGGTGCCTGTTGGGAGGTAATTGTCATACATTTTACCAGTTAAATTCTAACGTGTGTGTAGTGGGCAGGAGCTCCAGGGGCAGTGACACACACTCTTCTCTCATGGGTGGGACACTTGTGAAGGAACTTGAAGTGGGAATGAGCTGGGGGATGCTTAGTTCCTCTGCAGGAAAACCCAGCAACATGTGGTTATTAAATCTTCCTCATCACAGTACCTTATGTGAATAACAGTAGTCATGCTGTGGAATCCCTTTTTTTTTTTTTTTTTTTTAATCCTCTTACTACAGGTCCAGATATAGCTCTCATGCACACACATCTCTGATGACATTAATGGGAATTGTGCACATGTAATGACAATAATTGTTCCTCTGCAATTAACAATTTATAAGTAACTTTGCTCTTTCTGTTGTATGTCCTTGTATGCCATTATACTTAAATGTACATAAGAAAAATATTTTTAAATGGTGATAATTATATACTTTAAAAGGACATCAAATGATAGAAATGGTGTGTTTCTACTCAATTCCTTTGCATAGGAACTAAAAAGGGCTTTTAAGTTTTCACTAGTTTTTTAAAAATAATTCTATTTCCTCAAACAATTTCATGATGAATCCCAGTATTTGGTATACTTTAACATTTCATTAGGCTTAACATTTTTTTTTTAATTTTAGACAGATTCTCAAAATGCTCAAAATCCACAAAGGAAATGAGAACCTCTCAACAACAGGACTGAAAGTCTTAAATTTACTCCTTACTTCAGGTATTAGGTATTTTACTTTAATAAATGGTATAATGGATTTCTGTGCAGAATATATAAAATGGGTTACTAAAAACAAGCCTGATTCCTTTCTTCCTTGGACCTTGTGTAGTTAATTTACACCTGTGCAATAGAGATGTGAAATGCTACAGAAATGCAAAAGGACTTATTTTTCAATCCATCCAGGAAGAGCACACACCAATTGCTGAAGCTTCCTTAGCCTGACGAAGGGTTTTTGAACCCGAAAGCTTGCTTAATAACTATTCTCCAGCCATTTGGGTTGGTCTAATAAAAGATATCAAATTCACCCAAGGAACCTTGTCTGCCAAAGGACTTATTCTGCATTTGCCTGCACAAGAATCATAATACCCTGGACTGCAAGGCATTGGAGAATACAGCCTCCCCACCCCTTTTTTTTAAATCTGTCAACATTAGTAGAGACAAATGTTTGCTGCTAAGTAATTAAGCAAGAGCTATTTTTTCTTACTGACTAAAAGTGCAAGCTACTATAAAAAGAGAACTTGATTAACTCTTAAATGATAAATTTTATACTGGTATTTCTGAAAATACCAAATTGTCTCTGACCCGGCAATTCTTATTCTGCTTTACAAGGACCTGATAGTGCCAGACACTAAGAACTTCTTATGAGATATTGAGCTTCTTGACCTTCTGAAATTAATGGGAGTCTGTGAAGTTCACATTCTTTCTCCCTTACTCACAATGAGTGAGATCTTACTGTAAAAACAGCAGTGGGTTTAATTGAAAGCTGAGTGAAACCAGTGGGAGTCTTTCCATTGACTTTAATAGGTTTTGGATCAGGGCTTATTTTCAGACCAAGGCACTATGTATAATAAGATCGCTGAATATGACTATTAAATGAATGAATCCAACAAGCCATTTCCCCTGTCTCATGTGACAAGGCTCCTGAGCTATTAAGCTAGTTATTCCATTGCAGGTTATTCCTTACAGATGCTCTTCTTCCCAGGGATATAGTAGATATTATTGATTTAATCAAGTTTTATCCTCCTTACAGTTTTTTGGTTGTCTGTCTTCAGTAAATATAGATTTCATAGACATTAGGGCTGGAAGGGACCTCACGAGATCATTGGCTGACTTCCCGCCAGAGGGCAGGAAGTCAGCTGGGGTCAGATCACCCCAGTAGGATAAGCATCCAGCAGCAAGATAAGCATCTCCTGGATCTTCCTGGATTCTTTTTTGTAATGTGTCCAACACCAACTGGATTTACTGATAAATGGGAATAAATATATTTGAAAGGGTATGCTCTATCTTTGCGTGTTTTGCCTAAGGATTGGCTTGGTGACAAGAAGTGACTGGGAAATCCAAATGCAGTCACTCTACCAGTTTACAAATTGACATCAAAGTGAAATACATAGTTACTTTTAAAGACGGTATCAAAGGATATGTAATTTTGACAGTCAAGTACAGGGTTTCAGATAGAAGAGATCAGTGCTGATATTTGTAATGATCAATCCTTTCTTGCCTTCTTTTCTGTTGTTTTAGATGCAATTACATTTTTGCTCTTGGAGGAAGAGACAGATGTATTTTTGTTGGTATTGGATGCTATGAACATCTTTCCTAAAAATGAAGAAATCCAGCAATATGGTTGTAAAGCTTTGCACAGGCTTTTTGAGAAAGGTATTTCTCTTTTGTACTTCAGTAGGGTGGAATGATTTATAAACTGGGAATTGACTAAAGAAAAATGACTAGCAGCAAATAATACATGCTGTGAGTTCTTCTGTGTTTTGTTTCATTTCTGTGAGAGTAAAGAAAGGGTCATACTTCATCTGATGAGGTGAGTTAATACAAAACATAAGGAAAGTGCATAGCCTTAGGACAATTTTCTTTGCTATTGCACTATACATGTGACTGAGTATTGTTTGAAACAATAGCTGTAGGCTGACGAACAAAACCAGTGGCACTCAGAGAAGCGCTGGACTTCCAGACACATTTCTAGATTATTGGGAAGCTATTTTTAATGCAGTAATGTAGTTTACTATATTTTTTTAAAAGTGCCAGATTTTTGAGAATTCAAAAATTTTGAATTTTGAGAATTTTGGAATTCTGAAAGCCAGATTTATGAGGTTATATCACGCTGTTGATTTTGAAGCAGTTTTTATCACTGCTTTGAATAAAATTTAGCTTCCAATTTAATGTTATGAAGTATACCATAATTTTAAAATGTAAATAAAGTATTAGCCTTTCATTCTGTTATAGGTTATGTTAAAAATGCTAAGGGAAACTAGCCAAATGTGCTAATCCATATATCAGTGGTTCTCAACCTTTTTAAACTCAAGGCAGTCCTCAGAAAATGCCTGCTTTTATATTTCAATAGTCAAAAAATGAATGACAGCTAACAGCAATTCTTTTGTTGCAAAGAACTCAAAGCCCACAACAAGGCTGAATATTTTTGATGCTATGAATTCTTATTTGAAAATCCAAGCTTCTTATGACTCGTGCAGAGATGTTTGCCTACCTAACAGTGCTAATACTGTGTAGCACACTTAAGGATCACTCAGTACCTTAGGGTGCCATATAAGATTTCTTATTTGTGTAAGCAACAGTGTAACTAGTTGGAAGACAACAAGTTTTGTGACTCCATTTTTTGTTAACTGTATAATAAAGTTCTTCTTGCCAACAGGAAGCTAAAGGTTTTTGAATAAAGAAAAAGTGACCTTGTGAAAAACGTGTTAGATAAATATCACAAAACTGTATAAAAACTATTGTATAACCTAATATCAAATTGGGCAAATATATAAACTCTCTCTTTTTTACTTTAACTCAGTTCCAGAAGAGCAGCTGACTGAATTTGTGGAAAGCAAAGATCATATGATCATACTGAATGTATTAAAACAGTTTCAAGAAAAAGAAGATTTAATACTTCTAGCACTTTATTCTTTACATTCCTTAGCTGGGCCATGTAAGTGCATTATAACAACAATTGGGGTTGTTGGTCAGTTGCAGTCATTCATTTCAAGCCATTCAGTCTTTCTGAAAAATACGTATTATAATCTTGTACTTTACCAGGACAGTGCAAAGGAAAGTCATAGCACTAGTGTAATGATTTGTAGATGGCTCTTGGCATCTGGGGAGGCTAAGCAAAGGCTGAATAAAAGGCAGATGCCTAGAATGAGAGTGGAGTTGCAAAGAGAAATTGTTATGTATTTTCTAATAAAATGCTTTTTAAAAATCAGTAAATATTGATTTGTCAGAACCAAAACTTTCCATGGAAACCTGCATAGCGGTTTTAACAAGGATGGAATTTCTTATTAAAACCAGAAAGAAGGGCCTCCATCTCCCCATAGTGCACTCACTTGGGATGTAGGAGATAGATTCAAGTCCCAGCTCTGGCACCTTTTACTGCCAGGATTCAAAACATAGTCAAGGGACTTTCCAATTGAATACCCCAACTAGTAGGTTACTGACTCATTTAGGGTGGGCCTTTGTCAATATCTCTTGTTAGAGCTGTTCCATTTCGTATAAATAATGAATTATGTATTGGATTAGGGACTTGAACTACAATATTTAGTGGACTAAAGACTCAGTCTCTTAAGCTTACCTGATGGAATTGTTCCATTCTTTTTTACATATTGATTGGCCCAGAAGGAGACTGACTGACTATAATCCAGTGGTTGTGCAACTCACTTAGGATGTACACAATGAACGTTCAAAGTGTTGTTCCAATAAATATTTAATTATTGTTACAAACTGGAGTAGTGCCAACAATAGGGGCTGACCTGCCCCAGGGCATTCATGAGATGCAAGCCCCCGTTCTGAATCAGGCACAACAGGAATTTGTATCTCAAGCACCCGGCACACATTACATTAATTGTGCCATAAATAGCAATGTGCCACACACAGCCAGTTTATTGTGTCATAAAATGGCAAGCCAGCCACAAAGATGAAACATCTTTATGGATGGTTTGAATGGAGCTTTAAATTGAACATGTGGCATGCCGCATCATTCTGATGCTGACATGCAACTGATTGTCAGCATCAGGACCTGGGCATCCTCAGGTCTGGAACCCTTCCCAGGCTGCCCCAGTCCCAATGCTAACAACTGCTGATTGTCAGCATCAGACCAGGATAGCCTTGCTACCATGCCAACAATGATCTATGGGGCACATGGGTTGTAAGTTTTCCAGTGAGCAGAGCTTCCCTTACCAGAAACCTTGTAACCTTTGTGCTTTGCAATTTAAAACTACCCTTTGGGCATGTCTACATGAGATGTTTACTGCAGCTGACTAATTAGCTCCACAGTAAACATTGTGCGTCTATGTGTGTGCCCCTATTAGGCTGGAGTAAGTTAATTAACTCCACAGCAAAATAGTACTTGTACTTTTTTTACTCACAGCAGCACACGTAGATGCTGCCCCTGCTGCCTGGGGCACTAGTATTCTTCAGTGCAGGGACTGCCTGCTGGCTAAACCTGTGCTGATGTACCCTTGTATCCCAGCTCTGCAGCAAATTGGGCATCTTTACACATGCTCTGTGGGGAGGGGGAAAGAGGGGCCACACTTTATTTAGAACAGCTCTCAGGAGCCATTCTAATTAAAGCACCCACAGTGTCTCGTGTATTCAGAGTACCATGCTTCAAAATGGCGATGGGAGTGCTTTAACTAAAACTTTGTTACAGCACCCCTGCTGCCATTTTGAAGTACATGGACAGTGAATACATGTGATGACAAGGCTGCTGGAGCATGCTAATTAGCTTGAACGTATAAGAGCAGGTTATTGGGCATGTGTTGAGGTGCTGACCCCTGGGGTCTCCTGCCAGCCGGAGTGCTCCAACCCAGTTTAACATGCTGTGGTCCTGGGTGCACGTTCAAAAGGCACACCCAGGTGCAATAAACAGTAAGCTCTGGGGTTTATTGCTTCTCATTAATTATACATGTACATGTGCTTTTTATGTTCCAAGTGCCTATTGTTAGCCAGTCCCTAGGGATCGGGCTGGAGGCAGCCTTCTTACCTGAAGTTGATGCTCTATCCCAAATATGCATCCTGCCATGCGTGTCTGACTTGTCAGGATGTGCAATGTTTGGGATGAGGCATAACATCTCTCAGATCCAAATTGCATGATTATTTTAAAATCTGCCAGGGGCTTCAGTCTCTTTTATCCCAGACGAGTCCCTTACCATACAATGGGTGAGGATTTTACTTTCTTCCATTTTTCATGAAAATCAGAGGAAGGTCTTTGAAGATTGAAAACATTATGAAATCTTGAGAAATTTTAGGAAAAAACCGTTTCCCAGCCATCTCTACTTGCAACCTGCTCACTTATTTACCCACTCCTGGAAAACTTCTGGTATCTTGCAGGTGTATAACTACACAGTTGTTTGTCATCGTAAGAAATAAAAGAAGTCAGTTTTTGAAAATAAAGGGTTTCTCAATCATGGAGATTGACATTCACAAAATCACTTTAGTCATAATGGTAATGAAATAAAATAAGTGACCTAATTTGGTTCAGAAATTAATTGCTTTAGAAATCTTACCATCTTAGTTGAAACATTTTTCCACCTGCTATATTCAGTTATAGCTATTTGTTATTGTGACAAAGGCACCTTCCAGGCCTGATACTGTTATGTCCCCACCCTCGTCTCTGGGCAAACTACCCACCTTGCTCGTCTACCATGCCTTGTTTGTAAATGATTATAATGTCAGGTAGGTGGGAGGCTGCCCTTCATGCAGCCTAAGTGACCATGGGCAATCCGTACACGCTCCTAGCACCCCTACACGTATTCCATGTCTTGCTGATGTCATGCTATAAACAAACTGCTCCAGCTTGCAGCTGACTCAAATAGCCCCTTGTAAGGCCTCTCACATACCACCCTACTTGGGCCTCTCTGTTACTGCCCTCTCTCACAAGGGCCTCTCACACACTGCCTGTCCAGGCCACACTCCCACCACCCTACTCCAAAAAGATCCTCAGGCTTGTCCACTCATACTTCAGACAGACCTGGCCTAGCCTTTTGGGGCTCTCCCGTGACCCTCATCTAGACAGTGACTGCCAGTTCATCAGCTTACTCTCTTCAGCCAACCCTGGCCCAGCCTTGTGGGTCCCCCTTGGCCCTCATCTGGGTGGTGACTGCTGATTCACCCCACTCCAGGCTCTCTCAGCCCTAGTCCCTCACTGGGCCATTTCTTACTCCCACCCCCTTGAGCAAACACACCACCCCTCTTACTGGGGCTCGGAGTCAAACACCACCTTGGGACTCAGCCACTCCTCTTTCAACTTAACTGCCCCCCACTACTCTGCCTTGCCACTCAGGGCCCAAGGTCTTGCACCCCTACAGGCTCAGGTGCTTCACAAAGCATGCCTGGCCCCCTTTAGCTCTCCAGGTAACCCACCCAAAGATGGGGGCAGGGGCTTAGGCATCCCAACCCACCTTATACCAGGGAGGTTCTTGTTCCTGGTATTCACATGGCCCTGCCCCACCACAGGCAGGAGGACCACCAGGCCTCCCTATCCCAGCAGGGTGCAGTTTTAGGTCATGCCCAGGACCAATGAGGCCTCTTCCATCCCCATAGCCTCACCCTTACCTCCAAAATATTCCTGGAGCAGGAGCTCCACCAGGCAATGTTATTCACAGATCTCAAAAATACTCTGCTCTTATAACAGAGCTCTCCCAGAATGGCAGCTCTCGTTAGCCACCTGGCAGCTCCCTGCTCCAGCCCTTAAAGTGACAGACATCCTAAAGGGTGTTCTGTCACAGTTATTTAGAGATATGGTAATTTAAGAACTTGTTTTCAAAAGGTTAATGAATTAACCTGGCTTGCAAGTAGATTGTAAAGGTTAGTAATATCCTCATTTTACATGTCGGAAACACAAGGTGTGGAGAGATCAATTGACCAAGGTAACCCAGCAGTTTGCAGTGAAGCTCAAAATAGACCTGAATGGTAAAATTCTGGCTCCACTGCAGTCCATGATGATTCTCCTGTTGAGTTCAGTGGGACCAGGATTTCATCTGCGATCTTTGAATTCATAGGCAGATCTTTCATTACACACCCACATTAAACATATTGCAAAGATTAAGATTCTTTGATTCTAACTGCACATGGCAGAGCAAGAAGCTGCAAGTTTTATTTCATAACTACCATTATGCATTTGTGACTGAATAGGCAAAGTGATTTTTTTCACTATCATTAGAGCATGATTTAGTATGTCTCGCTTATTTTTAATCTGAATTAGCTATTGTTGTTTTTCTACCATAGTCCCTGCAGTACATGTAAAAATAAAATTATTTGTAATTAAATTTGTATTTGGGGATATCATTTCAAAAGTTAGAAGCATCGCTTAGCTGAAAACCTGTAAACACTTCTCATATATTAAATAAGCTCACTATATACTCAATTGTCATAGGCCAAAACTAGCACCAGCCAAAAGAGTAAGCTTTTATAACTTGCCTCAGAAAGAGAAGAGGTAAGAGGGACAGCAAGGGTTTATGAAACCACATGTCTGGTTTTTTTTCCGATTCTGTTACTGAATTGTTTTATGGTCTTGGTTAAATCATTTAAATACCATATCAAAAATTTACAAAATACCACCACAAAAACTGTAAAATGTGAATGGATTCATTTTATCTACTCATGCTAGTGCAATTAAATGTAATTAGTATCTGTAAAGCACTCTTTATGAAAGGTACTTTTTAGTAATAAGTGAAGGTATTTTATCTGTTAAGTAGCTAAACATGTAATGGCAGCAAATCAGTAACAATTTACATGGAGTCTAAGTTGACCTGATACAGCATGTCTAAATAGAATTAATGATAAAAGTTGAAGATGATGATGAAAAGAAATATTCAAATTTTTTCACAATACCAAAAGCAGAAACTATATTTTTAAACACCTATGCATATTCAAATTATATATGTGATTTTTTAATTTAATCGTGAAATTGATGTTATTTTTATTTTAGCTAGCAATGTTGAAGTGCTCATGTCTGGAAATGTTCGATGTTACAATATCATTGTTGAAATAATGAAAAGGTTCTCCAACAGTGAACCAATTCAGGAAGTGAGCTGCTGTTTGTTCCACAAACTTACATTAGGTAAGTTCATGAAATAATATTTTAGATATTGCTGATATTGTCCTTCTGTTTCTGTATATTAAGTGTATAATCAAGATAAAGTCTGCTTTTTTCTTAGCTCTTATTTTTACATTAAAATTAGAGAAGTGGTAAAAGCCTGCAAATTCAGTAACTTCCTCTGAAATGAGATCGCCATGTTGGCAGATCTGAACAAAATAAAAATAATTTTATAACGCCTACAGTACACGAAGTATCGTACTCTTTTAGATTGCCTTTCACCAGGAAGGGAATTTGACAGTTTCTTACTGCCAGAGGGATATACACAAACAATCCACAATTGAAATGCAGAGAAAACAGCCAGGTAACAGAACACAGCCACACTACATAACAGGGCAGAGAGTGAAAAAATACTGTATGCAACTGCATTCACAAGAATTAAGAGGAATAATGGTTCTGATTCTCCAGAGGGTTTCACTTTAAGTGCATGCTTAAATACTTTGCTGAATTGGGCCCCGGCAGGCTCAGTCTTGGTGATAAGCACCCTTCTGTCCCAGAGAATGATGGAGTAAGTGAATGTACTCGGCACTTTGGTTGATCAAGGCCATAATGAATTGGAGTAGACAAGTGTAGATTTTTGAGTATCAGAAACTCGCCATCACATCTTTTATGACCACAGATGGTAAATTCCTCAGTTTTACAGCACATCTGAAGGGCTTCAGAAAATGATTAGATCCCATAAATTTCATAATCTCATAATTTTTCCTGCCACTAGGGTGATTCTAATATTTACCAATTGAGACCCATTTAAAAAACCTAAACATTGTAACTACAATAGAAAGGTGAGAGACTGCTTACAGATTATTTGTTTTCACAATAGGAATGAGGTAGTTTACTTTGGGTATGGACAGATTTTCAGTTTCAGCAGAGAGTGTCCCTGCTGTCTCAGGAGAAACCATGAGTATACAGAAGTTAGTAATTTTTCTCCCAGTAAAAGGGTGCAGACAGAAGTGACAATTTTTGCCTGATCAGGCCCCTGAAAGCACTCTGCTAACACAAGTTCATGGCTGCAGAGCGCTGTAAAAGGGCCCAATCCTGTGACAGTCTGAATCCTCATCACATGAAGTTTCAGATGAAGGCACTCCAAAGTGGAGCACCTTCATTAACTTATGGCTGCTCCCATTCCTGTTTTCAGAATGAGAGAAGGGAGCAGAGGGAGTTTGTTCTGGGGGTTGGCCAGCCAGCACTGGAGGGTAGGAAGGGTATATTGGAGCATCCCCACAAGGTGGGGGTGGGGGTGTGCTTCAATCTACTCACCCTCCCTCTCCAGCACAGCCTGGGGAAAACCCGGAATGGACCTCCCTCCCTCTCCCAGACAGCACAGGAGGCTGGCAGACTGGGAGAAGAGCCTAGGGGAAGAGGCTGCCGAGACACAGCCTCTCTCCGTGGATCGGTCCCAAATTGGAACTTGATCCCCCACCCTCCCGACCCAACAGCTAACATCTGTTGGGTTGGGAGGATCGGTCTAACACATGGTGCTTTCGGTAAAGTGCCATGAGTTGGACCAGGAGCTGCACTTCTGTCTGCACCCAAGGTGGCTACATTGGTAAAAAAATAACTTGGGAGCAGCCCGAGTGAAGTTGCTTTCTGGAGAATATATCCTAGGAGACAGAACTTCCATACAGGCATCAGGATGCAGAGCCAATCTCTGCAATCTCAATGTGCTTTGTTTCCTTTTTCCTCCACAGGTGGGGAGAGAGAGCATGTGTTAGTCTTAGCCAAGCAGGGAATATCATGCCCCCTGAGTGCTTCAGTCTGGAAAAGCCTAGCACTGAAACAGTTAGGGAGTATGTGCTGCTCCTAGCTTGTTCCCTGCCTGAATCACATTGCAGTACTTGGGTGCAGGGAAGTATACAAGCATACAACTTGCCCAGCCTTAGCTGACCTCCAACACAATACAGAGGAAGGGAAAGGGCTCTTCTGCATGAAAGACTTTTCTGTGCATGGCACAGACCCCAGCCCCACATTCACTTAAAAAAAACAACACCCCCACCCCTCCTGCAAACTCTCTGGGCTGCGTGCTTTAGGGATACATGGCAGGCCAGCATCCGCACTACAGGCTCTTTGCTTCTCTGTTTGAACTTCTGTACAGGTCAGTTTTTCTCTCAGTAAAACAAACCTGGGAGAGTTGTCCTGGATAATTTGTGTGTGTGTGTGCAGCCTTTATTTTATGACAACATTTCTTATTCTGCACTTATGACAAGAAATACTACATACATGGTGGTAAATGTTCATTTTTAGCAATGCTTATTATAATAACCATTCTTTTTTCTAAAAGTCTTTTATTTAATTAGGAGTTTGTGCTAAACTCTGCTATATTTTGTGTGGAGAGATGCATATTTCAGAATAGAAGTTAAACAGCTTCGTAGCTGGGGTCAGTCAAGTGCCAGTTTAGGAGTCTACTATGAGTTCCCTACTTGGATTGCTCACTTCTAAGTAGGAAGTTATTTGATAAAAGGCATCATCAGCATTGGCATAAAAAAACAGAACTTGAGTCTTCCTCCCTCCTAGGGGAATGCCACCCTTACTGAGCTCTAGTCAGGTTGCTTCTTGTTTGGTTTTCTAATGCCTAGTGACTGTTGCATTTGCACACAATAGCCATGCTTCAACAGGATAGATACAGGGTTCCATTGGTCTTGCCTAACCTAAATCCTGGTAAGTAATACAGTTTCCAGGGAAGTGAAAGATACAGATTTAAAACAGGATGAGGAAGGCCTGAACACAGGTCTCCTACTTCTTACGCAGCTGCCCTAAACACAAGGAACTGAATCTTATTGTATACATTCAAATAGCAGTTACCCAATGGTGTAAGTGCCAGGTATGCATCTCCATATGTTCCTGCCCTAGGCCATGTCCTCCATATTGCTATGAAAGTTCCTTCCATGAAATTGTAGCCAGGCAAAAAGCTGTGACTAGCAAATGAGTAGGGTCCTCCAAGATTCGATCAGTGTGCTGCTCTTTGGCTGGATAAGTACCATGTGGGTCTGTAAAGTGAAAAGAATTCCAACCTAGGTTCTTGGGGAAAGGTAGTTGGACCCTCACTCTCTGTTGTTCAGGTAACCATTTCACAGAGTAGAATAGGGTTGATACGGAATCCTACATTCAGATACCTCTGTATAGAGTTTCCTATTGGCTGCTTGTTGAAAATTCCCTGCATACTCTGGGTTGCTGATTAAAAGAGTGGAGGAGCTATGCACTTCTGCAAGTCAGAGTAGGATGGATCCCTTGATGTACATGGGCACACCAGAGGATGGGGCAAAGATTCAGGACTACCTTGACAGCCTGCATTCATGGGCGGAACAAAGAGAAGTGCAAGGTCCTTCACCTGGGTAGGAAGAACCCTCACCATAAGTACACAATGGGTGGTAGTCCACTGACTGGCACAGCACCTGAATGAGACCTGGGGGTCACGATCAACTGGAAGATGAATATGAGCCAATAGTGCAGTGACATTGCGAGAAGGGCAAATAGAACTCTGGTGTGCATCAGCCCATGTGCGGCCAATAGATCCGGAGAGATGCTGAGACCTCAGCTGGAGTACTGTGTCCAGTTCTGGGCTCCACAGTTCAAGGATGTGGATAAGCTCAAGAGGGTACAAAGAAGGGCCACTCGTATGGTTAAGGGCATGGAGGGCAGGTCCTATGAGGAGAGACTCCAGGAACTGGGTCTGTTCAGTCCAAGTGAGAGAAGGCTGAGAGGTGACTTGATAGCTGCCTACAAGTACATCATGGGTAAGCATCAAGAACTAGGGAAGCAACTCTTCAGGAAGGACCTCAATGGAGGATGAGGACCAACAGGCATAAACTAATAGAGGGTAAATTCAAGCTAGACATAAGGAAAATCTTTCTCTCTGAAAGGGACACCAGCATCTGGAACACACTCCCAGCAGAGGTGGTACAGTCACCCTCCTTGGAGATGTTCAAGATGGGACTGGACAGGCACCTTGTTGAGCTCATCTGAGCCCAATAACTTCCTTCCCACAGCAGGGGACTGGACTTGATGATCTTACAAGTCCCTTCCAGTTCTATGATTCTATGTACAAGTTGCAGCTCCCTTTGTGGAGTCATAATGTTTGGCCATATCTATGAGGTGGAATAGGATCTGGGCCATAATTTTTCTAGATAGCAGATTCAGCTAACTTGTGTATTTGTTTTTAGGAAACTTTTTCAATATTTTGGTTTTAAATGAAGTACATGAAGTCATTGTGAAAGCTGTTATAAGATACTCTGCAAATGCAAAACTACAAGCTGCAGCTCTTGGTTGTTTAGCTCTTCTCAGTAAGTAAATTTCTTCCTATTTATATCAAGTCGCTGAATAGACCCATGACTATTTTTAATGGCAGTCATTGTGCTAGGAATTAGGAAATTACAGGAAATTATACTATCTCTGTTTCTTTTACATGCAGTTTTTAAAGTGGAATAGAGTTTAACAATTGTGAACAGGTTTCACTCTGTTTGTTATTGTTGCATGGCAGCACCCATACCCCTTAACCAGCATTGCTTATGCTACACTTAGTTGGTATGCAACGTCGATTAGCCCAGCAAAGCAACATATCCACTCATAGGTTGCATACAGTATAATCCCTTCTTAGTTTAAAAATTCCTTGTTGCATTAAAATTGGAAATGCAGACACTTAAGCTAAGTTTGATGTTGAATGTATCCATTACTCATTCTTTCAGATTGAGGTCAGTGAGTGCCAAAGATAGCAGCTAACATACATAGTGATATTCCTTCACAATTATAAAACAACTGTGCACAAGTGCCAAAAATGACTTATTGTAAAATAACTTCTATTAAATGGAATTTTATTTTAGTTTTGCCAAGTACTTCTGTCCTACCAATTTCAGTTTGTCCATTTTTTCCTAGTGACAAGGAAGTGCTGGGAGATCAAAGTGAATTTTTAGTAAATGATGACGTACAAATGTAATACAGCCATATTTTACCACCTGTGTTCTTCAGCATGCAAACAAGACAATAAATGCATGAACATACATTTTTCTATTAGAATTATTGACTAATATATTATTGTGTACTTAACTGAACACATTGTAATGAGCTTCTGAAATCTGTTCATAACGTCAGCTTATTCAGGTACATAACAGAGCTCGTGTAAAAGGCTTCTTGCGTCCCCTTCCCAAAAGAAAGGGATTTGCCACTTTTATCTGGTACAATCAGCTTCAGCTGATTTAGGCATATGAGCAGCTGTATACTTCATTAGGATTGAATGTTAATCTTGTATTTTCACAATAAGAACTAAGTGTAAATGTCTTACATTTCAAGCTGAAACAATATTTTTAAATCAAGACTTGGAGGAAAGAAAGGAGGAGGTGGAGGAAGAAAAAATATGTTGGTTGGAAGCATGCTACAAAGCATTAAAATTACACCGAAGAAACATAGATGTACAGGTGAGAATTTCTGGTTGATATGGGTGCAAAAAATTAGAATTCATTAATTTAGCATTAGTTAAGGTTTTCAGCAAAATAGTTTTCCCTCAAATATACCAAACATAGTCTAGAGAAACAAAAATGTTGGGTAGGATGAATTACTGATAATGGTTTCACATGAAAAGTTTAATGGTTATGACTCCATTCTTTTTCACATAAAGGCTTACTGTGCCATAGAGGATGTTGTGATATTGAGAATCAAGAGAACTCAGACTGGAATCATATGATTTAATTAAAAAAATTGAAACCCAACAGGCAGTAAAATCAGATGTTTATTGGGATACAATCTCTTTTGTTGTCCTCAAATTACACTTTTGTAAGAGTGATATCTGTTTATAGTACAGAATCATTTTCTGTATGTAATTGGAAACAGGAATTAATTTTTCCTCAAATCAGTTGATATCTGTTTATAGTACAGAATCATTTTCTGTATGTAATTGGAAACAGGAATTAATTTTTCCTCAAATCAGTGCTGAATGCCAAGGAATGTTTATAAGTAATATCATTTATTGATAACAAAGGAGAATTTGTATAAATGATGTATCTTATGGTTATTTCAAGTAGCTGACACACAAGGCGAAAATGACTTATCCTGGATGTACTGATTGGTCAGACTCAGTCAGCATTATGCTGTCTATTATTTTGTTCTTTGCATTCATATTTGACTATAATATTTTTTCCTCTGTTGACATTAGTTAGGAATCAGTGATTGTCACTTCTGTGTTACATCATCTCTACAGTGGGATGTGATTAGAATAGAAAGGGTAGGGAAAAGAGAGGAAAAGGAGCGGGAAATGCTGGGAGAGGCAGGATGAGTAAAAGAGAAAAACAAAGCAATTAACACATTGAGGGACATAGAGTATAAAAGCTAATCCAGGTAAACCAGGGATGGGCAGAATACAGCCTGTGGGCTGGATCTGACCTGCCAAGGGATTCTCTCTGGCCCACGACAGGTCCCTCAGCCCCACCCAGCCCAGTCACGAGGCAGCTCGGACCATGGCACATGCAGCCGGTCCCATCGCCCCAGGCATGTGGTGGAGCAGGGACAGTGTGGCTGCTGGACTCAGTTTCCTGGCAGCCCTGGTGGTGGCAGGTCACTTTGCCCAGCTGCCGCTGCCAATGTCTCTGCCATTGCTCCCGCTGCTGATCCCAACCCTGCTGCCTGGGCATCCTAGCCCATTCTCCCACACTCACGGCTCGGGGCACCAGGAGGAGCAGGTAGATGGGGTCTTCATGGAAACCAGCCTGGGACCCCCACAGGCAGGACACACTTAGCTGGATGGCTGAAATGGGGCCACAGGTGGGCAAGGAGCAGAGTTTGGAGTAGGACAGATGGGCAGAACCAGGGCCGGGATTGTGGGGCAGTGACAGCATGAGGCTGGGGCCCACAGCAAAGCCGTGATCTGTTTCCTGCATGTCCTTGCCTATGGAACTGGTGCCCATTACAGGGATGAGCAGGTAGATCACAACTCTGCATGGGCCCCAGCCCTGTGCTGTCACCGTCCCATGATCCTGGCCCTGGCCCTGACCCCAGCACTGCCTGCCTATCCCACTCTTGGACGCCACTCCCCACTTGGTCATAGCCGTATCCCATCTGTTTAGCTGAGCGCACCCTGCTCATGGGGGTCCTGGGCTGGTCTCTATGGTACCTTGGTGAGGATAGGATTTAGATCAGGGTGGGCGACATCTGGCCCACAGGCTGGATCTGGCCTGCAGAGGGGCTTTGTCCAGCCTGTCGCTGGTCCCTTGGTCTTACCTGGCCCAGGCATCATCCCATGGGGGCACGTCCTGCTGCCCCCTGGGCGTGCAGTGGGGCACATCCACACATATACCCGCAGCCCCCCACAAACGCCATACCCCCTCAATATACAAAAGTAAGACTTCATTTTGAGCTATTTTGCAATTACTTCTATGGACATGATGCGAACGCACACAAACCAGGACAAAATAATATTTTAAAAATAAAATTAAAATACGTTGTTATAGTATATAATTTGTATTTTTTTTCTGGTTCCAAGATGGCAAACTTCCCAAAAGGAGTACTTCCGTGGCAAGGGCAGGGACCTCTGGTGACAAAGGGCAGGGGCCAGGGGGGCAGGACTTCCAGTACCAAGATAGTGACCGCGGAGGGAGGGGGGCGGGGTGTCAAGGGGCGGAGCTGCCCTTGTGGCCCTCAGCAGCTCGCCAAATCTCGTTAAACAGCCCTCCCATCGAAATAATTGATCGCCCCTGATTTAGGTAGTCGCTGTTAAAGGTTGCTGGGGTATCTGTAACTTAAGACAGGTGTATCCCCATGGCTACTGGAAATAGTTGTCATTTTCTAGGAGGGATTGGAGGTCATTAATTATGTGTCTGAGGTGTTCAATCTGGGGAGCTGTAGGTGACAACCAATGGGATTCTGTTGTGCTTGGCTTGGAGTTGGAATTGTATCAGGTTGGAGTAGGGGTCTGAGTCTTGCTCTTCTAAGTTTTAGTGGCTGCAATTTTAGGATTGTATTGTAATTCCAGCCCCTTAAAGTGTGCATGCCAGTCAGTGTGATCGAAGCAGATTCAGCTGTAAAGTAGAGCTTGACTGCAATGTAGCTGATAGATTTATCAGTGTGTTTAGGATGAGACCTACTGGTGTGGAGGTAGCTATAGCAGTAGTTGGTTTCTAGTCAATGTGGTAGTGATAGCAAACACTGCTAACCACCTCTCTCTGAAGAAAGAAAGCCCAAGAAATTTTTTAGGAATTCTCTCAACTTGATATATGTTTTATTTCGTGTAATAAAACAACAAATAATTGGAATGTGACATACACACATGCTTTCGTGTGTATGAATTTTTGTATGGGTATTTGTAATATATCCCACAATTTAAGAATAAAAAATTGTTTATGCAGCTCACTAACAATGAAATTAGGGCTTCTATTATTATAGCAATTAGAATATTTAGGACTAAATTCAAGCTTTTATTATATTTTTGTTGTTTTTTATCTATTTTGACATGAATACCTCCACTAGAAAGTGTTGGGATGAAACTATTTTAGAAATATTTTAAAAAACAAATTTTCTCCATTTAGTATTATATTTGTTTTAAAACTGTTTTGTTCTGCTCTTGTTTTAAATTCAGGAGGCTGCATGTTGGGCTTTGAATAATCTGTTGATGTATCAGTGTAAACTTCATGAAAAGATTGGAGATGAAGATAAACAGTGAGTATTCCTTACTTGAACTACACATTTGGGAGTGCAAAAAGGTTTAAAAGCTCAGTTTTAAGTCATTTTGGCATCCCCAGATTAATTTTATTTTATTTTCCATTACAGTTTCTAGTTTGTGAAACAAGACATGGCCTTGTTGCTATTTCTGGTAGCAACAGCATCATGCTAAAATGAGGGATCAGGAAGAGCTTGAACTCCCTGGTATCTAGGGAAGAACAATGAGGATAGATTAAATGGAAAGCTCTAATAGGGAGAGTACTACTAGAGTCAGAGAAAGAATCGAGATATCGTGGATATATAGTAGATAAATCTGAACCACCAGAGATGCATGTTAGAGAGGGATACAGTGAAGCACAGCGTACCTGCTCTGCTCACAACACACCCAGGAACAATACAGCAACAGCTCTGTCTCACATGTGCTTATTAGAACATGTTCAGCATGTGCCCAGCCTGCTTTACTACAGCACCCTTTAGTACAGTCTTTTGACAGAATAGATATGTTAAGACATATCCTATGTCCTTCTTAAGAGTTTCTATGATACCCTAATTTTAAATAGGTTATACTGTATTTCCTAAATGTTCTCTGCTCACCTAGGCAAAAA
Organism: Alligator mississippiensis; assembly: GCF_030867095.1. Classification (NCBI taxonomy): domain Eukaryota; kingdom Metazoa; phylum Chordata; order Crocodylia; family Alligatoridae; genus Alligator; species Alligator mississippiensis. Next base: position 28,611,377 of record NC_081827.1, on the reverse strand, counting down.
CCCCTTGTATTTCAATGGGTTTAAGTTTAGATTAATATGTATCCTGTGCAATGGGCTTTCTCTTCACCTCTCAGTATAGAAAAAACATTAGTAACTTGGTACTGAATTTTACAAATAAAAATTTACTCAGTGAAATCATTAGGAAACTATATTATAACTAGCAAATTGCCTGTCAAGAATGACAGGGGAAGGGGGGCTGACTGGGACCCAGTGCGGGTCTGACCCTGCCCCCCCTCCACCCCCACTTAAGGTCCGAACCATGCTACTGGTTAGGGTCCGACCCTGCTCCACCCCCTCCCCCCTGCTTCAGGTCTGACCCCGCCCTTCCTCCGGTTCAGGTCTGATCCTGCCCCCCTCTACCCCCCCCCCGCTTCGGTTCCAACCCCACTCTCCCCCTCCCCCCAGTTTGGGTCTGACCATGTCCCCGCCCCTCCCGGTTTGGGTCCAACCCCTCCTCCTCCACCCCACCACTTCGGGCCCAGCCCCACCCCCACCTCCCGGTTCAGGTCTGACCCCCCCCCCTCCCCCTGGTGCAGGTCTGTCCCCCCTCCCCCTCCTGGTTAGGGTCTGACCCCACCCTGCTCTCCCCCCTGCCGGTTTGGGTCTGACCCCGCCCCCTCCGATCCCCCTTCAGGTCCAGCCCCACTACAGTGGAAAGGTTCCCACTCTTCCTCAGCTAGCCCCGCTGCTTTTTAAGTGCTCTACCCAATTTATTTTATTTTTTTTTTCCTCTGTGGAGGTGGGGCAGAGGGAGCTGCCACACCGAAGGCTGAAGGAGGAGGTGGGGCCAACAGAGGGGCTCCTGCCTTTCCTCAGCTGGCCCCGCCACGTGTAAAGTGCTTGTGCCAAGTTATTTTTTTGCCATGTGTGGAGGTGGGGCGGAGGGAGCTGCCACACTGGAGGCTGCAGGAGGAGGCAGGGCCAGCAGAGGGGCTCCCGTTTTAACTCAGCTAGTCCCGCCCTTGGCCTGCGCAGCCATTTGGCACATGCGCAGTTGGGCAAAAGCATTAGGGACAGATGGACTAAGCCTTTTATTATATTAAAATTATAAGGTAATCATTGTAATTTTCAGTGATTTATTTCTCTTGTGAAAGGTACCCAGCACACAGAGAAGTGATGCTAGCTATGCTGATGCATTCCACATCGAAAGAAGTGTTTCAGGCAGCTGCTAATACATTGGCAACTTTATCCAAACAAAATGGTAAGGGACTATGTTCACCTTCACTTTGAGACTTCAGTAGTGCATTATTACTGTAGTATTTTGGGATATTAAGAGTGTACTGTCATGTAATACTGTCACTCCTTTGGGTTGCGGAATACTTTTCTTTGTTTTTGATATTATACAATTGTATATTGTAACAAGTGTATTTCTTATTCTGATGCATCTGTTTTTAGCTACTGTTGATGGGAGACTTTTTTCGAATGATGAACCATTAGTTTATTTTAGCCAGCAAATACCAATTTTTAGAGAGTGAGGTGGACAGAGAAGAGAAAGTATCTTTCCATGTTTAATTTCCTCAGTCCCTGACCAAGTTTCAGTTTCATCAAGACTGAAGTCATCTGAGCTATGATTATGGCTTTAATACTGCAGCCACTTACATGCTTGCTTAACTTTCAGATGTGATCAGGCCTCTTGACCTCAGTGGATCTACTCGCATACTGAAAGTTAGAAATGCATGTGTGTTTTCAGAACTATAGCTATAGTTTAGATCAGGGTAGTCCAACTTCCAAGTACTTGAGGGCCATATGCCCCACAGGCCTTGCCAATGGGGATCACTGCTCTCTTCTCTCTTTCCTGCCCCCACACCATGCACGTGGCTTTCCTGGCCTTACCTTCATAAAGAAACTGAGTGATAAGCTCTGAACTCCATAATATACAGGAAGAGCACACACCAACTGCAGATGCTTCTTCAGCCTGACGAGAAGGGTATTTGTACCTGAAAGCTTGCAAAGAAGAGTTTTTCCAATTATTTGAGTTGGTCTAATAAAAGATATCAGATTCACCCAAAGAACCTTGTCTGCCTATGTCCTTAGACCAACATGGCTACAACCTATACCCCTGAACTCCATAATAATAACTTGACATGGATAGACATAGGGAACATGTTTGCACTTATTAGGTACTTAAGCAATTATAAAATGTATAATTGTGCAAACACAAGTCTACTTTAGCCCCAAGTCCCAGTCTAGTATGTGATTGTGTATATGGAAGTTATTTGAAAATAGGTTTTAGAGAACCAATGCTCTTGCATACCTGTTGAACTTTTTTTCAGAAATATGAGTTGTCCTATTGAAAATTAACCAAAATTAAAGACATGCATCAAATATTTTCAGGATCTCAACCTAAATTATTATATACATCTTTGCTTATACATTATTTGTAATTTTATGTTGTAGTTAGTATTAGAAAGGTTCTTTTGGCAAAAGGAATACACATGAACGTTTTGGACATAATGAAGAAATATTCGCATGCCCCTGAAGTTGCTGAGAGTGCCTGCAAAATTCTGAATCATGTTTTTGAAGGAAGGTAATATATTTTTATAGTCCTGTGATCTCTTCCAAGACTGAATAATGTGGGAATCCAGTTTTATAATTGTTTTAAATGTATAAAAATTGACAGCTAGAGTAAAATTAACTCCAGGCCCAAGGTCTAGTCTATGTCCAAGCCTCATGGTCAAATGTACAGATGAGTAGCTACAGAGACAACTCACGAGGGTATCTGAATCTTCTGAACAGCAAGATCAGAATGGACCTTCTGGCCTGCCCTTAAACTGCAGTAAATTCCATTTATTGTTGGGTAAATATTGAAATCTTTTTCTACGAATAACCATTCCATTTGTTAAAATAACTTTGATTGTGTTCCTATTTTTTATACTTAATTTCTTTGACTATTCTAACACATAAATTTATTGTCCAGTATGTTGCCTAAAATGCAAAATATTAGCAGGAAACAAATGTAAAACTCATAAACATAAGTATTCACATTAGGAACTTGATTCTCAGTTTGTATCTATAAGTTAAGGAACAGCAATATCCTATGGGACTTTTGTACCAAGCTCTTCATGGATAAGAATGATTCAAAGACATTTTATGGCAAATAATTTAAAGTACCAAATAAAGGGGCCTGATCTGCCTCTGCAGGAGGGAGGGTTGGGGTTTAGCCCAACCCCCATCTGGCAGCATGGGAAGGAGCATGGCCTGCCCCAATCCTGCTGTGTCGGGGTAAGGGGCATGGCCTGGCCCTAATCAAGCCATACAGGGTTTGGGAATTTGGCAGTCGGGGAGGGGTGACAGTATTCATTGCCACTACTTCTTGTCCCCAATTTCCTGATGCCTGAGGAAGCCTGTGGGCTGAATGCCATGTCTTCATGGGCTAGATTTGGCCTCCAGGCCAGGAATTGAGCATCCCTGTTCTAAAGGAAACATTGCTACTGAAGAGTGAAAGAGGAATGAATGAATGAAGTGAATTGCAAGTCTTCTAGGACAGCAGCCCTGACGTATTTAACAGCTAATTTTGCCATATTTAAAACAACAAGAAATACTTTCAAACAAATAAAGAAAATGTCCTTGAAAGTTAATTAGAGGCTCTTTGCTACTGATTGCTAATACCAAGCTAGAATTGTTTTTGTCTTAAAATATAAATGCAAATGTATTGTATTTGTAATCTGTCCATTCATTGACAACATATATAAATTATGAGGAAATGGAAGTTAATGAGAACATGTATCCTTTCATGTATCTTGACCAGAGTCTAAACTGGTACAAGTGAAATGTGCAGTTCAATCCCCAAGAATAAAATAACCTACCACAAGTATGTTACTATCCTGCACTACGTTAAAAACTTATTTCTGATTGTTCCAGGACAGAAATAGTTTCATGCTGAATTATAAAATAAGGTTAAAAGCAAAACAATGGATTTGCTAAATGGAAGAAAACTCCAGAGGAAGTTGTTTACTGTGAGATTGAGATTTACAGTATACAAAACTCCTACCACTTAATGCTATTTAACAGAATAAACAAGCGTACAATTTAGAAAGACATTATTTTTATTAATTTTATAAATTATTATTTTTTCTCAGTTTCCTCCATCTGGATGTAATGACAGTTACTGCATCAGAAGTTGTAAAAGCTATGAGGAAACATGAACAGTTGCCATCTGTTCAGCTGGAGGCATTTCGAGTCCTTTTACATTTTATGGTCACTGGTAAGTCATCAAAGGAAAACAGTTGACATAAGATTATTATACATCATATGGGAGAAGTAAGAAGGCAATTTTTCATTGTTTCTTATTTCACGGTGCAACCTTCAGGTTGGACTTTTTCAGTGATTTTTATTTAGGTCTTAACATTGAAAGAACTTTTGTGAATGAAAAGTTAGGAACAGAGGAAAAGGTAGAAAAAAGCTTGGAAGGCATTCACCATCTCAGGTTCTATTCATCACTGCTGGAACACTCTTGACTGTTCATCAACAATGATGAATTCAGGCCATTGCTGGTTACTGTGCCATTACTGATGGACTCAAGAAGTATGGATCCATTGCCATCATTTTGTACCTTAACCATAGATGATAATAGGCAGTAATAATGAACTTTCTGTCAAAATGGATTTACCAATATTGCTGTAGTACAGAGTCAAATAGGATATCATCACTAGCTTGTCTGCTAACATCAAGAAGTTGGGGGAGCAACTTCAAGTTTTGAACTATATCAGCCCTTGCCTCCAGCAAACAAACAGCCAAACTGAATGATTAGGAAGTTCTTGTGAAGACATTTCTTAAAGGCAGTCTACCAGCAGAAAATGTGTGTTCTCTTTTGTTCTTTGAGATCAGAAAAAGAAGGGTTGGACAAGGTTAGTAAAAGTTTTGAAATTGTGTTTCCTGTTTGTCACCTTATTTTTAGTCTGTTTTTTCTGATTTTGCTGGTAGTCTCTTTAGAGTAGCAGCTTTTTAATCTTAATGGAAGATGAATTCAAGACAGCTTTCTGCATGTGCTTATGTCACTTTAGTTAAATAAATATCAACAAAAACAAATATTTTTAAACAGTTTGATTAAAATGCAGGTGTCACGGCAGGGTCCTTCAGGAGGGCCGTGATCCCCTTAAGGCCCCCTCTCCATGCCTGTTCAGCCCAAGGGCACCCTCTATTCTCGCCCGCCACGTCTTTGATCTTGAGTTAAGTTGGGAGGCTGCCTTACGTGTCCTAGGCATGGTTAGCTGGGACCTCCGTCCCCGTGTTCTCCCGGACCCACCAGGGGTCTCCCTGTACACTGGGTGCGTTTCAGGCACCCTGGCCTTATGGGCTACGTGTGGCTCCTACCAACCCCTAATACCACACCCCAAGCCTCACAGATGTACTGGACGTTGGTCTGTCAAAATACGCGCCCGCTCCCCCGGGCCTCCTCCGTCGTCTAGCCCACTCCCGGGGCTTCTCTAATATACGGCCCCTCACTGGGACTCTCGTCAAGCACACTCTGGGCCTTCTCTAAAATAACCTAGCCCGCTACAGGCCTCCCTACCGAGTCTCCGGTCCTTTAGGCCCACCGCATGGCTACCCTCTCGTATCCAGGCTCACCGCACTGCTATCCCCTTTTGCCGGGGACCACCGCAGCACCTTGCCTTTCTCCTGGGGAGTTGTACCACTAACCCCTTCCGTCGGGGTCCACCACAGCACCCTGCCCCTGTCTGAGGGCTCTTGCCGTACTAGCCTACAACTGGGCTCGCTACGCCCGTCTTGGGCTTCTCAATAGTCCCCCTTCTCTGGGACTTGCTGTGCCCACGCTGGGCTCCTTAATAATGCCACCTCTTCTCTGGGGCTGGGGTCTACGCACCCCGCAAGTTGCGCCCTTACTGGCACCGGGGTCCCCTCGCCACTGGGGTTGCCCCTGAGAATACTGCGCCTTCCCGGGCGCTAGGGCCCCACACTTTGTGGGCCCTTATAAGTACGCTGCGCCCTCCTCAGGCGCTGGGGCCCCACCCCTCTGGGGTCCCTATGAGGCCTCCTCCAACCCCTTATAGCCTCACCCTTGCCACCGGTGTAATACAAACACTAACAAAACAAAACCCAAACTTCCTGGCTATAATCAAAACACAAGGCACTGGGCCATAACAACATAAGCCTCCTGGCTGTAATTCAACATCATTGCTCCAGCCTCTGGAGCTCTCGCAAGCCATACTTGCAATCAGGGTTCTCCCTATATCCTGGCCGAGGGAGCTCTTGCCTTTCTAGCTGCTGGCAGGCAACTGCTAGCCTGGCTTCACCCCTGGGCTTTATAAAGGCCAGGCCCTGAATCCTACAGGCAGCTGACTCTCATTAGTTTCCCCAGCAACCCACAGCTGTACTTCCTAATCCCCGCTAGGGCTCCTTAGGCACTGCCAGAGCTTTTCCTCTGGCAGTTTTCCCCTCTTTAGGAGCGGGGTAGCAAGGTGCCCCGCGACAGCAGGTTATTTATATTAACTCAGATTTCAGTTTCTTTTCGCTTGTGTTATAGTGTTCTTATTTTTCCATTCAATAAACAGGATATTTAATATGTGAAGTATTTACTATAGGAAGAGAAGCAAGAGAAAACGTCTTTTGCTAAAATGCTGGGAGTGTTTGTATAGCATAATGAAGTAATAACGGACACATTTTTTTTTCATTTCCACATAATCATAGTTGGAATTTGAAGCATAACATGTGAAGAAAAGGCCATTTATAAGACAAAATAATCAGTAGAAACTTGAATACAGAAGGGTCCTTGAAACAATCTCAAAGTACTTTCTGTAGCACTACTTGGTCATGAGTGCTGAAATCTCCAGAAGTGAAATGTGTACTCTTTTATGTGTACTCACCTTCCACTGATGTTGTCTATGGGTATGATTTGGTTTCTGATGTGCTGCTAGGAAGAAAAGGATTTATTTCTAGTCTTTTCCTTTCAAAAACATCCAAAAGAAGGAGGCATTTTGAATTAGGTAGTAGGGCTACTGAGGAACATAGAGGTCAAATAAGTAATTTCTTGCAGTGTATCACAACCAACATTCATTGCCATACTAATTAATTCACAGTAAGTGGCAACATGACGAAACTGAGAGTGCTAACACTAGGTTCTTAGTCCAGTGTAAATGTGGAGTAACTCAAGTCAGTATTGTTAAATGGTTGTGAATGCAAAAACAGAATTAAGCATTATGAGTTATTTGTAAATAACCGCAGAAGTTTAATTAAAACTGTTTTCCTGAAAAACATTTCTCTTTGTGTTATAGGTACAGTGCAAGAACAGCCAAACACTCCATTCAGAGCTGTGGGAGGTGCTGACCTGGATCTTACTTTAAAAGTAATTAAAAACCAGTGTTTGCTGGAAGGGACTCACACACTGGTGCTTGATGCTTTGAACAGGGTATGGTTAAAGTCTTCATCCTGTTTAAATTTAGTCTGTGCATTATAGTTGTGGGTGTTGTTTATTGCTTTGAGTACAGTAAAGTGATTTTCTTACTGATTTCATAAACAAGATGAAATAAATTAACTCTCATCTCTGTGTCCAGCTGCATTTATTTTTTTTCTTACTCTGCTGTGTTCTGAAATGTGTCAAAAAGTTCATCTTTGCAGTTATTCTAAAAATAATTCAAAAGAAATCATTAGAAAACTTGTGGTATACTTTACACAGTTCTGTTGAATTTTTTATGGAATGGATGATGTTTTGTAAATTTAAAGACCATCTTATCCAGGCCCTGTGTAAGCTAAAATTTAAAGTAGTTTGAACAGAATATCCAGCAGCAGTTCATTAATGTGGTTTACTAGAAAACAGATTTCTTGTTGCCCATGGGAACTTTTTTTTGGCTCCCTCCCTCCACCCCACCCCTTTATCCTTGCTATTGGGAAGGGTAGGCTCATTATAATGCCTTAACGGGAAACTTTGAGAACAAGAGGCCTGCAAGCATATTCTAGCTGAGCAGGGAGAAAACAAAATAGCTGACTCCTTACTGCAGTAAAATAGCAATTCTGATAAAGATGCTGAATTTTGTAGCACATCAGTAAAATGTCAAATCTGATAGCCACAGATTTTATCAGAATCCACAGGGCTTTGGAACACCTGAAGTTCCCTTTCATAATTTAGTCTTTAGACTACAAATGGAAAAAAAAGGAAATAGAGAAGACCAGTCATCAATTGGTCACTTAGCTGAAAAAGAGATGTTTTAATAGCTTATGTGTATACTAGACCTTGCCCAAAGTATTCTGACAGTCTTACAAGTTTGTTATCTGCTTGTCTCATATTTTACAGAACTCTTTATTTATACTTTTTAATGTCTTAAATAACAGGTCTGCTTTAGGGTAGGGTTTTTTTAATTTTCTTCTAGCTGAATGGCTTCTGAGCAAACTTCCTTAAAAAAGCACTCTTGTGAAAAAAAATTCAAGCATGGAAAATTTCAGCTTAAAAGACAAAAATTTTAAAGAAGGGAGTTATAATAGAGAGGTTTGAATATTTAATTCCAGTAATTACTGTCAGATCAGCTATAATTTCACAGCTGTTGGAAATAGGAATCATAAGCAACTCTCCTTATACCATTGAATATCAGAGAAAAGACTGTGATCACCTTATTTTATATTCATTTCTCTTTTAGTTTATTGGGAATCCTGCTATTCAGAGATGTGGACTAAAAATACTTTCATCTGTAGCAGAATGCTCTGGTGCATTAGAAATTTTATCCCAGCAAGGTGCTACAGATACTATACTTCACACACTACAGATGTATCCAGATGATCAAGGTATATAGGAAGATCTTTTTTACGTAAACCTGAATCTTAACCTGTGTAAGTTTACAGCATATTTGTGTACTACATACTTGTCTCTCTGAGGATCAGTAATTAACTAATTCGATCTTTTTTTCTAGAAATACAGTGTTTGGGTTTGAGTCTTCTAGGATCTTTGATTACAAGAAAGAGTTTGTGTATTGCTACTATGCATGTGCTGGCAACAGTTCTGGTTTCTACTTTACGGAGGTTTAACGAAGTCACCGAAATACAGATGCACGTATGTGGTATCTATTACTGCAAAGATAATGAATGAAAGAAGTGTGTACATGGGAACAGTTTTATTTTTTTTAAATCACCGGAATTGTAGATCTTTATTTGAAATACCTGTTTTTTATTTTATTATGATAGCAAAGCAGACAAACTCTTAGCAGTATCTTGAGGTTGTTATAGTGATGCATGTTTCAGTGATGCAGGTTGTTATAGTGAAAGCATGAATTCAGTCCAGAACTGTGCAACTACAAGTTTAAATGTTGATCTAAATCTGTACCATCTGCAAAACAGAGTAAAAATCCCTTGATAACAATCTGTGAGTCAGCCTTCTAATCTGTTACCATTTTATAAAGTGCCCATCATTGTGGTACCTGAGTGTGTTTTATGAAAGTAAACATGAAAGCATCTGTTTTCTAGCCCTACCTGCTGCAAAAAGCTTACAGTTATTGTAAAGATGTTTCAACTATAAATACAGATAGTTGTCTGAGAGAAAGCTATTGTGAGAATGATGTATTGAAAGGGTCGGGTGGTTTCACACATGGTTTTGAACATGGTGATGATAATACTCTTTATTCCATCTGGCAGTGAGTTCTGTAGCTCCTATGCAAGTGTTGGTGTAGTGTTGGAGTTGGTGTGGCTCCCATGAAAGTTCTGCCTCTTGCAGATATGAGGCTTTCCCTGTTTGTCATTAGCTAAATATTTCTCATGGAGCAAAATTATCATGTGAGGTCACTTTTTTGTGAGAGTTCCAGTACTTTAGTTTCAGCCCACACTGGAAATATCATAAGTATGGCCTCTCCCTCACAAACTCCCTTTTTTCATTTCAAGCTTAGTTTAGTGATCAGCATAGAGACAGAAGATTCAGTCTCAATGTGTTTCGGACAAATGTTCTTATACTTAGTCTGTGTCATCCATTTCTGACTTATTGCATCAGATTTTACTTTTGCAATCTGCAGGGTTTTTCTCATTGGTTTTTAAATTCACCCTCAGTATTTTTAACAAACTTTTTTTTTTTAACATTATAGTGCAACCATGCTAAGACAGGGCATTGTCCCCTTCACTCGTTTGCTTTGTGTGGCAAGTGTTCTGCGCAAATTAATAGGAGGCAGCTGGCAGTTTTTGAACATTGGAATATTATTTTGTCTGACCCTTGCACAGGGTATACAGAAGGAAAGGGAGAGGTTTTGTGACTTCCTTCTCCCATGTGTTCATGCCAGAACCAGAAATGGTTTGGCCGTATGCCACCATGCACAATCTGACTCCATGAATGCATGTGTAGCTCTGTTCATGCTGAGAATTGATTCAGGTCCTGTTTTGTTTTCTTCTCTTGGAATCATAGTCTAGATCAGTGGTTCTTAGCCTTTCTAGACTCCCAGGCATCCCTTTATAACTCTTGTGAATTGAGCAGCACCCCATTTCAAAAACTAATTTACAGGGTTTCTGTCCTTGCAGAGAGAAGTTGGGACCAGCTAGGCAGGGAGAGCTCAAGTCTATCTTTATCTGCTTACCTTCTCATACCTGAATCTTGAGTCTGCCTTTATATGCTTATCTCCTCACACCTTGCTCTTCACAATTCTTGCAGCACCTTAGTTAAGAATCCCTGGTCTAGGTAATCTGGAAATTAAGACTTTTACAGAAATAAATTTTCAGTTAATTAAAATGTTGGGCCTAAAATGTTGATAATATTTCATTTATTTATTTTACCTAAAGTTACATGGCTTTGCTTTATAACAGTAGATGTGATATTCATTACCCTGGAGTAGGTCTGGAGCTGGTTTTTCAAAATGTCACCAAATAACTACCACTTGTTTATATAAATGGGTCATCAGAATAAGACTAAACATACTGGGTACTCAGGCCTTCTACTACGCATTTGTCCATTTTGCAGTCCCATGTTTGTGCATGTTTTAAAACTGAAACAGAGGTATACATATTTTACTGATGGGATTTGTCTGTTTTGTCTAACTTTAATTTTTTTGTTGCTGTTCACATCATTTTACTATCTTTGTAGGGTTTTCGCACAGTCTTGACAATACTTGACTTGTCACCTTGTTTTGCTAAGCTGCTGATACATGAATCATTTGACACAGTAATTTTCTATCAGATGTCCATGTTTTTCACTGAACAGAGAAATCAACAGGTATCTTCTCTCTATTGTTTACAAGTCCATGTCCATTTATTCTGAACCATTCTGAAGTCTGCTACCCTAATTTCTATTATTTTTCTCCCTATTTAGTGTCAAAGCCTGTGTTGTAAGTGCTTTGCCAAACTAGCAGACAGTGATGATATTAAAAACGCGATGCTGGAGAAAGCATGCACTGAGTGCAATAATAGCATTATGGCCGAATGTTTACTTTTACTGGGTGCTGATGCCAATAAGAAGACAAAGACAAACTCTTTAATTTATCAGGTAAGCACATGAATATAGAAAGGATTGCACACTGTTGAAATGTGTTGCTGTTTGGATTCTAAATTGTACGTGGGTATGTGAGCCTGCTTCTAACTATGACAGTTGTTTGCTGCAATCCAGCAATTCCGTGAACATCTCTTAATGAAAGCTGAGTTCTGTCACTCTGTGGCTTTGGGCAAAGGTCATTGAAATGAACAAAAAGGCAACCATTGATTCCCTTGTTAGGAAGACTTCCAATACGTAAGGGGCTTGGGTGCAATTGTCACATACACCTTCCAGAACTCCAGACTGATAGAAATCCCATCACATCTTTTACCATTTCTTCCTTTATACTATTTTTTCTGATAACTACAGTACATTTAATAATAATTTCCTAACACTGAATATAAAACATGCTGGGGCTGTAACAAGCATATCTTGTTATTCACAACTATTTTTTGGCAAATAATCTTCACGTACTGTTTTGCAGTGATTCATACATTGAAGCATCAGGGGAAATATTTCATTAACCGAAGCAGAACAGAGACTTTTCTGTTTCTAAAATGTCTGCATGAGTGTGTGAATTACAAGAGCTTTTTTAAACTTGAAACTGGTCGAGTAAAAGATGATTGGGATGTGTTTAATTTTAATAAAAATTTCAAAACACCATGTACAGACTGGTTTTTTTTATGTGTGATTGACTGAAGCTCACTAACCCATTGCAGTGTCCACTGAACAGGACCGATATTTAGAAGGCATGAGTTAATATCCAAACTGGAATTTATGGACACGTTTATATGCACCAGGGAGTTCAGAGAGGAATTATGCCTCTCAGTCAGTGCTCTCCCTGGATTAGTGCTCCTTTCCTCTGGGTTGTGCTTAAAGATGTGGCACAGCCCTACAGCCTAATCTACACCCGGTTGTTGTGATGATTTAATTATTTTGATATGGGTTGTAACTATCAGTATAATGGACATACTGATGCATTAACAGAAATTTTAAAAATTGTTTTGAATGTTCAAGCTAAATACCATTCACTGCAGTGACAGTGATAGGGAACGTGGAAGGAGTATAGCTGACTAAAGCCTTTAAGACTAATAAGTACAGTCAAAAAACCTGAGGCTGAATCAGTTCAGTCCTCACAGGTTAGTCTAAACTGCGTAGATTGAACCGATAAGTAAGTGAATAGACAGTCACTTCTGATTCCGGAAATGCAGCCACATGCCTGCAGTGGCCCAAACCACAAGCCAGGGGGTGCTAGAGCATGCTTCCCTGCTCAGCTGGTGCAGACATCTTGGGCCAAGGTTAGTCTACCCACTCTGCGAGGTGGGGCTTTGCAGGGTGGGGGGAAGGGGTGTGTCACGGCCTGGGGTCCTGGGGAATGGCCGTGATCTCCCCAAGACCCCCTTATTGTGCCAAGTTGGCCCAATGGGCACCCTCGATCCTCGCCTGCCACGTCTTCGATGACAAAATATATAGTTGGGAGGCTGCCTTTCATGCCCTCTTGGTCACGGTTAGCTGTACCCTCGGACCCCGTGCCTTCCCGGACCCCTGGTAGGTCCTGCTCCAAGATAGATGGTACCACAGTTGTTTCGGGGCACCCTAGCCTTATGGGCTATGCGTGGCTCCAGCCTCCCTTTACTACGCCCCAAGCCTCGCAGATGGAATTGACGTTGTTCGGTCACGGCCTTGTTATAATGTGGCCCCCTTGTCCTGTCTGGGCCCTGCGCTGCCCTATCTGGCTCTGCGCACTCTCTGCGGCTTCTCCAAAGTGCTGCCCCCTTCTCTGGGGCTCACCACACCCACGCTGGGGCTTCTCAATAGCGTTCCCTCTCTGGGGCTTCTTAACTGCTCCCTTTCTGGGGCTGAGGTCAGTGCACCCCGACTGCTGAGCCCTCGCTGGTGCCAGGGCCCCCACACTGCTGTGGGTCCCCTATGAGGCCTCCTCCAACCCTTAATAGCCTCACCCAAACCACCGGTCTTAAACAATAAACAAAACACAAGCCCCTCGGCTATAACATAAACTGGAGCCACCCGGCTACAACCACATTACTCCAAACACCCCAGGGATGCTCCATCCTTTACCGGGCTTGGGCTGTACCTGCGGTCAGGCCTCTCTGCTCGGCTTTGCTCAGGGAGAGCTCCTTCCTCCCTGGCTGCTGGCAGGGAACTGTCAGCCTGGCCTCAGCCCTGAGGTTTATATGTGTCAGGCCCAGCCCTCTCAGCTGACCACTGGCAGGTGTGGGTACTAACTACCCTGGTTGCCCTGGTGATCAACAGCTGGGCTCCTTACTCACTGTTAGGGCTCTTTTCCTAGCAGTTTTTTTCCTTCTTAGGAGCAGGGCACCTAAGTGCTCTGCGACAGGGTGCAAACTAGGGCTGTGCAAAGCTTCAATCACTGATTCGATTTGGAGGAGACTCAGCCCAATTCAGGGGCCAAATCTCCACATCTGAATCGACTCGGGCAACCCATTAAAAGCTCCAAGTTGATTTGAAGCATCCGAATAGTTTCAGAAAAGAGTCGGATTGGCCAGGGAGAGGCAGGCACAGCTGGGCAGCAGCAGGTTCTCCCGTGGTTCCTCCAGCTGTGTCTGCCTCTCCCTGGGTTGGGGAGCTGCAGGGGAAGCCCCCATGGCTGCTGTACCCAGCCCCAGCCTCCCGGCACTTAAAAAAAAAACTCCATACTCACTGGCTGCAGCAGTCACCTGGAGCCCGGCAGCACTCAGCCCCAGTGGCCCCAGCTCCAAGACAGTATGCAACGCCCTGCCGAGCCGTGCTGCACCCATGCCATGGGGCAGCTGCCATGCGGGTGCCTAATAATGGGGGGGGCGATCCCCATTGCCCTGTACTGCATGGGGGGCTCTGCCATGAGCACCCAGAGGCCCTGATGGCCACTGCTGCAGCCAGTGTGTGCAAGGCTTTTTTTGTTTTGTTTTAAGTGCCAGGAAGCAGGAGCTGGGCAGGGTAGCCATCGGGGCTTCCCCTGTGGCTCCCTCTGCCCGGGGAGAGTCAGGCACAGCTGGATGAGCTGTGGGAGAACCTACAGTCTCCCAGCTATGCCTGCCTCTCCCCGGCCAATCCAAATCACGAATCTCTCTGAATCTTTCAAAGCCGATTCAGCCAAATCGAATGGGGATGGTGATTCAGTTCACTGAATTGAATCACTGTCCTCCGAATTGGCTAAATCCGAATCTGAATTGAATACTTCCCTATTCACACAGGCCTCGTACAGACCATCCTGGGATGCTGCGGGGCTGTGAGTTAACTTGAATCTGTAGCAGTTTTGGGACAAGTTCAATAAGCCTATTTAACCTAAACCTAAGTCTGATACTGCATCCATCCAGGTTTATCTTAAACTGGTTTTGGGCATTTTTAAAGTGGTTTACATGCACTGAACTTCCGTTGTGTTACAGATTTGAACTGGTTTCTGATCGATTTATGTAATGTTTTTGTCCCTAGCCTAAGTGCCATATGCCAGGCAGTTTTCATTGGTATAAATCAGAGGTGTCAGACATATGGCCCACAGGCTGGATCTGGTCTACAGAGCCCAGTCACCTAGCCCACAGACTTTTGCCCCAACTCTGACTGTGATGGGGTACCTTCCTGTGGTGGCAGCCAAGTACCTAGGTGAGAATCACAGTGCTGGGGCCCCAACAACACTGTGGGAACATACCCAGCAGTCCATCTTGTTCCCACAGCTGCAGCCAGGCACCCGCAATACTGAGCTTGTTCTTGTGGTGCTACTCGGGGTCTAGCACTGTGACTCTCTCTCACTTGGCTGGCAAGCACCTGGGAGACAGCATCAGTACTGGAGCCCTGGCAGCACTGTAAGAAAAAATGTGGCACTGTGGCTTGTTTGTATGGCAACAGCCAAGCCCCCAGTATGCTAAGCTTCTCCAGCTGGGTTCCCAACCAGCTGGAGCAGGTGTCACATGCTGTGCCCATTCCAAACTGGCCACATACAGCACCACATGTGATTTAGTCCCCAACAAGCCAGAAGCGCTGCATGCACAGGATCCAGCGTGCAGGGGGAGGGTGTCCATGGGCCCATCCAGCCTGAGGGGCTGGCCCTGCATCATCTATATGGCCCGTGGGACCAGATAACTTTAAAACACCTAATATAAACCACCATTTATATGAATCATGGCAGAAAATTTGAATTACACATATAAGAGAGTTGTTTTAAATTTTGGAGGTGTGTCATTGTACATCTGGGTTAAAGCCATCCAGGAGCCTTGGATAATGGAAATTGACATTAATATTTCTTAGGCAGGTTTAGAAATCTCAGTTGTGGTGTTTAGGAAATTGTCATTTTATGGTTCATGAGGGGATACCAGGCCAAGAGGTAGCATGAAGTAAAAACTGAAACAACCCTCTTACCATACTCTGAACTGCTTCATATGTGCTTTTTTTGATAATAGGTTTGTGAGAGAGGAAGCAATTCTAAATTGGTTGAGCTCTTACTCAATAGTGGTGCTCGAGAGCAAGATGTCCGGAGTGCTTTGACAATCAGCATAAAAAAAGGCGATAGCCAAATCATCAGCTTGCTCTTAAGGAAGCTTAGCCTGGATATAGCAAATAGCAGTATCTGTCTTGGAGGATATGGCATTGGGAAAATTGAGCCTTCCTGGCTAATTCCTTTGTTCCCAGATAAACCTGCTCCTTTAAGAAAACAAACAAGTAAGTGTTCGTAAAATTCGTAATAACTTTCAAAATTCTAACAGTGCCTAAGAGTATTATAAAAACCTCCAGAAAGATATTTAAAATTGAAGCACAGGTAATTTGGGGTCAGATATTTAGCCCTTATAAATCTGTATAGCTTCCATTGTTTCTAGGATGCTCCCTAATCTTTAAAAATAAAAAACAAAGCCTTTTTTTAGTAGTTTTAAATCTTCGTGAATGCACTGAAAAATGGATTATCTGTTGGTTTTCTTTTACGCTGTTAGATGCAGGTTCTGCATTGGCACGAATGGTACTCGGATACCAAATGAAGAGTTTTTCAGAGTACAAATCAAGATCCTATTCTGATGTGACTTTTTGTGATGATCCACTGGATAAATCTTATGATTGGACCTTCCTTCCTGACCCATTAGTGGACAATGTTTTTCACTTGAGTGATGATCTTGATAGTGAAGGTACATTTATTCTAGGAATTTTGTCTTTCCTATACAATGCTGATCTGCAGTATGGCTTCAGGTTCAAGAAAATCAGTTTAATAACTGTTGGACTAACCAGTAAAAACAAACAAACCATTTTTTCCTTGCAATAAAATGCTTTCTATGTAAAACATTAGGATATTTATCTACAATTTTGTTTATAGTATATGTGGAAAATAGTTTTTGATAAATAAATATGCATATTCATTTATACAGGTTCAACAAAATAAAATTAAAGGTCTGTATTAACTTATCCACTCTCAAACCTATTATCCAAACTCAAACCTTGTGTGAATCCATGTGCTTTCACACAAGTCCAGGTGTCTATCTGATCTCTTATAAAGAAAATGTACATTTTATGACTACAACTCAAATTCTTTCCCAACAGCAAAAAAAAATGTAATATTTGTAAATAGTTTTAAAACAGCATTTCTGCATTTAATGGCAGTAGTATCTTAAAATTAGCTAGATGTTATTTAGTTTGCTGTTCTTACACAGCCTGGATTTTGAGCTGTTTGTTTGCTGCCCCTACAGCTGTGGAGCTAAGCACTGGGCTTTGTGCAGCTCCATGGCTCTGCAGGAAGCCCTGTAGGCAGCCTGGCAGCAGCCCAGGAAAGCAGGCTCTGCCCAAGAAAAGTAGCGAGCCTGATCTCCCCCCCCTTCCCTTCCCCAGAGCCTGCCTGCCTGAGCTGCCTGGGGGCCCAATGCTTTCCTCCACGGCTGCAGTGCCCAGTTTTCCTCCTGCCCAGGCAGGGGGTCGGACTTGAAGATCTACAAGGTCCCTTCCGTCCCTACTTCTATGATTCTATGATAAGAACATAAGAGGAGTCTACAAAAGAGGGCTAGAGCTGCCAGAGGGTGGAGAGGGAATTGTAGATTGCCCAGCAGCAGCCATCACAGTGTTAGAGCAAGTGGTTCTAAGGAAATCTGAAGCCACAGGTCTGAAATTCCCTTCAGGAGCCTATTTGCTGTCTGCATAGCTCAGATCTCCCTTGCTTTGGAAGCACAGGGGTATATTTAAAAAAAGTAAATTATCACAGCTCTGAATTTATGAAAATTATATTATCATGAGTACAAAAATGCCAGAAAACTGAAATTTGTGTCTGGTACTCATTAACTGTGTATAGTACCTATATTCTAGGGTATAGTAACATTCTCAACATACTGCACATTGGATTAGCTAATCCTGTTACTGTTAACGTGCCTGAAATGTACAGCTACAGTGTATATGTCTGTACCTCTGTTATGTGGTTGAAATAGGCTTAAATTTTGGCAGGTTGTCTTATTTTTTGTTTTTGTTTTCCTATTTTGTAATAGAGAGTGAAAGTTCATTTTGTATGAAAAAGAAATCCAATTCCATTGCGGTTGCTGACCTGTACAGAGATACAGCCTTACAAAGATATTCTCCTACTTTGCAAAGACATTCTAACTCTGTGGTAAGCCAAGTTACTATCTACTATATAGCTACCTAAATCCATTGTGTTTGGAAAACTGTATTGGGAAATGGGATGGAAAACTGTACTGGGAAATGACAGGTTATGACCATAAATGTTCTCCTCTCGCTTTCACTGTTTCGAAATATCTTATGAAAGTGATCCATAGCTGTACAGGGACTACACACATTCAGATTGCTGCAACTGATAAGATTTAATTTCAGGAAGCTTTTATGAACAAATATAAATAAGCTATTTTGAGAACTGTTTAAACAAATACAGAAATAGATTTTTATTTAAGCTGCCACATAAAAATAGTGTGTTAATTAATTTATATTTAAAATTTATTAGTGTTTTAAATTTTGTGGTACTACAATTTAAGAAACACCAGCAGTAAATTTTGTTAGATTCCTAATGTAAAAAATTATCCACTTTTTTGTTGCAGCCTACATGATGTGCAAATCACTATAGAAAGAAAACTAACTACATTCACATAGTTTTCAAGATATACAAATATTCACACCTGTCACTTGTAATTCTGTTCTGGAATTTTCCAGGGACCTGGTTCAGACTATGAACCACATGTGAAGCAAAGGAAAAAACTACTCTCTTCAGAAGAATCTCTCAGTAAGCCACCAAAATTTATTGTCTAATAGAGTTATCATTTTTAACAGTACTTGGAGATGGCTACAGTCTGTTGAAGGTTTTAGTTGCATTAAATGCTCATTTATAAAGATTGCTCCTAATTTAACAAAGCATACAAATATTGCATACACAGTGAACTACTTTCTTTTGGGCTTCACATGATTATTTGTAACTTTAAGTGGAATAACATAGTTTCATGCCTTAGAAGCATTTTTAAAAAATATGTTTATTCTGTAGCCAAAAAGTATCTCTCTCCTTCCCCTAAAGATATTCATTGCTCCTTTAAACAGAAGTTCTGACTGGCTGCTGTTAAGTCAGCATCCACATAATAATTTATCGTACTGGGTACAGAATTGGAACCCAAATTCTTTGAATTGTAATTAGAAAATTAAATTGCGCTTATTACATTGTTGCATGTTTTCTCAGTGATGATGAATGTCTATCTTTTTGTTTTAACAGAAGGCATATCAAAACTCTCATCATCTGCAAGGCAATCAGATAGTCTTTCTTCACTGAGCTTGGAAAAAGAATATATTAAGTCACTAGACCTTTCATCAAATGAGCTGGAGAACATTGATGCTATCAGTCAGAATAGCTGCTTAACCAGTCGTTTGGAACATCTCGAGAAACTAGAGTTGCACCAAAACACAATATCAAGCATTCCAGAACAACTGTGTGAAGTAATTCTTTGTCATTTTACATAATGCAGGGCAATAATACTTGAAATACTCTATTATACTTTTAAAATTAAAGATTTAATTTAAATCTCGTATATATTCATATATATGGAATTCATATAAAATAATACATGAAATAAGTTATGCGTGCCTAATGTGTACGTACACATTTCATACAGTAATCGAATGTTAGATTAACCGGTTACTTGTACATACTTGCTCAGGGAGCCTCCATGGGACATCTTTAGAGGGCCAGTTTGGGAAGGATGTTACAGATAGTGGCATGATTTCATTAAATAAATGGGAATGAGAACAGATTCTTACATGCTAAAGCCATTTATAATTGTACTAGTTAGTTTTATTACAACACGCCTTCATATCATATTTTTTCTAATAAAACATAACCTTATTACTATGATTACTATTTTCTGTTATTTTACTTAATAAATAAAGAAAATAAACATGAATTAATTGACTAAAATATTAATTCAGTTTAAAGATTATAAATTATTGTTTCTGGGTTGTAGTTTTAAAAACAAATTCTCCTTTTCTTTCAGACTTTGAAATGTTTGACTTGCTTGGATTTACACAGTAACCGATTTACATCTTTTCCTACTTACTTACTGAAAATCAGTTGTATTGCAAACCTCGATATCTCTCGAAATGACATCGGCCCTTTCATAACTTTGGATCCAAATATCAAGTGCCCATCTCTAAAGCAGTTTAATTTGTCATATAATCAACTATCGTCCATTCCTGAACTTCTTGCAGATGTTGTAGAAAAACTGGAACAGCTAATGATGGAAGGGTGAGAATGGTACCAGTTAATTTGCTTATTGCTTAACAAACATTCCAGAAAAGAATGGATGTAGTTGTCATCTAGAACAGTGGTGCCCAACCTTTTTGCCCCACAGGCCAGATGGGCAGTGCCTGGTCCATCTGCAGGCTGGATCCAGTTCACAGGCCAAGCATGAGGGGGCCGAATCTGGCTCATGGGGTGGGAAAAGAGCGTGGCCCAGCCTTTATCCAGTCATGCAGGTGTACTGGGGGGCCAACCTGGGCCCAGTCTGGCTGCATCAGGGGAGGGAGCATGGTCAGGCCCTGATCCAGCCATGCAAGTGTAGAAGGAAACCAACCTGGGTCCAATTGGACTGGGTGGAGTTTAGAAATTAGGCAGTGGGGGACAGGTGGCAGCATTAATTGCCACTGCTCCCTCACTGCCAAATTTTCCAACCTGTGGGGAGCCCTGTAGGCCAGATGCCATGGCTCCATGGGCTGAGGCTTGAGCAACCCAATCTAGACTATTAAGCGGTATTGCATTTAAAGGATTTTCTTATCGGCAGCAAAATATGTTCTAGTGTCTAAATCAGCGGTTCCCAACTCCGGGTTGCAACCGAAATGAGGGTTACGGGGGCAATGCCGCACACAAAAGGCGAGCCATGCCATGTGCCGGGAGCTCCCCCGCCCCTGAGCCGCCAGTGCCACCACCACACTCTACTCCCAGCAGCGGGTCACAAAAAAAAAAAAGGTTGGGAACCACTGATCTAAATATTTAATTGGTGACAGTTTCTGTTGGGATGACCACTTGCCACATTATGATTTAGCGTTAAGTAAGTAGTATTCTGGAGGGGGTGTTTCAAACAAATGAATAAATATATTGTAGTACTCAATGGATGTGTCTACACAAAATGTTTACTACACAGTAACTATCTCGGCACCTACATGTGCACCCCTGTTAGGCTGGAGTAAACTAATTTACTCCACAGCAGGTAAATTTCCTCTGCAGTGGGCACATCTATGTGAAATGCTACTGTCCAGTAGTTACTGCTCCATGTGTTGTGCATGAATAAACTGGGAACTTATTGCTCCAGAGTTAATTGCTCCCAGGAGCATGTTCAAATGGCGTGTCCAGAAGCAATAAACTCCAGAGCAGTAAGCTCTGCAGTTTATTCATGCAGTGTAATTTCGCCTGTAGACGCACCCAGTTTCTTTCTGCAGTACAGTACATCACCAAGATTGTCTGATTTGTTTAGCTTTTGTTTCCAGTACGAATTACTTTTTGCTGTTTTAGGAGGAAAGAATCTCGAATAGAGGTTTTTAAATCTGTGATTCAGTAAGTTGGATTAATCAATATGGATTCTTTCTAGTCTAGAACAGGGGTGGGCAAAATGCTGGGAACTGCATCCAGCCTGCAGAGCGATTTTTGCCTGGCCTATGGCAGGTCCCTCTGCTTGGCCCATGCGTAGGGGCAGCCCCGGCCATGGCATGTGACCAGGCACGGAACAGGGCTGGTGCAGCTCGGCTGCCGGAGTTTATTTCCCAGCAGCACCGGCAGTAGGATCAGCTCCTTCTGGCTGCTGGACCCAACACCGCTGCCCAAGCACCATAGAGACCAGCCAAGAGCCCTGTTCAGACTGCTCCCAGCTGGTCTCCATGGAGACCCCATAACAAGATCCTGGGGTCTCCACAGAGACCAGCTGGGAACAGTGTAGGCAGGGCACTCCATCAGGCAGATGCGATCAGAGTGCCGTGCCCTCACGGCTCCTGGTTGGTCTCCATGGAGACTTTGCCCCAAGATCTTGGGGTCTCCATGGAAACTGACTGGAAGCTGTGTGGACAGGGCACTCCACTGGGTGGATGCAATCATAACACCCTGCCCATGCAGCTCCTGGCCAGTGTCCATGGAGACCTGACCCCAAGATCTCGTAATCCTTGTGATATTTGGCAATGCCAACCATTCCTTGAATTTTCAAATATCTTTAACCTCTGATATGGTGGTCTCATTTTATATTTCAGAGAGAAATCTTTAAATATGTCTCTCATATTTGAGAGCAGCACCCTACAAACACTGGAATATGTGGGTTTTCACATGGTGTACCAATAGTGTAAGTAAGGGTGTATAACCAGGGCACAAGCCCCAGGCACTCAGTAAAAGACAGCACTGGAATGGAGACAAGGTGGGGAGCAAGGAAAGACACCAGCCATGTAGAACTGAGTGGAGGCAGGAATCCCCTTGTCAACCTCCCCTTCCTCCCCAAGAGAGTTGGCACTGCTAGGTGGGATAGTGTCACCACAGATAGCCAAATTAATTCTTCCCTGGCCCTGCAGCCACAACCAAATTATAGGCTTTCTATCATACTTTAGTACGTAAACCTGCAGTGGCTGCAGGGCCAGGGAAGCGTTAACCTGGCTGTTGGCAGCAACACCTCTACTCATAGCAGTGTCCTACCTTATCTTAGTTCTATGTGGCCAGAGCCTTCAGCTTCCCTGCCTCCATTCCAGTGCCCCAAGGTAGCAACCTGTATCTCTCATGTCTCTCTTGTGTACTGATCTTGAATTCG
Source organism: Alligator mississippiensis (assembly GCF_030867095.1). Lineage (NCBI taxonomy): Eukaryota > Metazoa > Chordata > Crocodylia > Alligatoridae > Alligator > Alligator mississippiensis. The sequence goes on along the minus strand of NC_081827.1, from coordinate 28,588,745 downwards.
GTTCTTCCCTTGTCCCTTCCATATTCTTCAGAAGTTCATTACTTATTTGACAGGCCCGCTTAAGTCACAGTCCTGTGAATGCACATATTAAGTCAGTGGAACATCAGCACAGAGGCAGAAAAGGATCTCGGAGTCATTATAGACTCCAAGATGAACATGGGCCGCCAATGTGGGGATGCAGTCAGGAAGGCCAACCGTACCTTGTCCTGCATCCACAGATGCATCACGAGCAGGTCCAAGGAGGTGATCCTCTCCCCCTCTATATGACATTGGTCAGGCCACAGTTGGAGTACTGCATCTAGTTCTGGGCACCGCACTTCAGGAGGGATGTGGACAACATTGAGAGGGTCCAGAGGAGGGCCACTCACATGATCAGGTGGCAGCAGGGCAGGCCCTACAAGGAGAGGCTACGAGACCTGAACCTGTTCAGCCTCCACAAGAGAAGGCTGAGAGGGGATCCGGTGGCGGTCTGTAAACTAGCCAAGGGAGACCAGCAGGCAATGGGAAAGTCCCTGTTCCCCCAAACACTACTGGGAGTAACAAGGAATAACAGCCATAAGTTGACAGAGAGTAGATTAAGGCTAGATATCAGGAGGCACTACTTTACAGTCAGGGCGGGTAGGATCTGGAACCAACTTCCAAGGGAAGTGGTGCTCGCTCCTACCCTGGGGGTCTTTAGAAGGAGGCTAGATAGACACCTTGCCGCGGTTGTTTGACCCCAGCATTCTTTCCTGCCCGTGGCAGGGGGTCGGACTTGATGATCTGCTCAGGTCCCTTCTGACCCTACCGACTATGAAACTATGAACTGTTCATGTACTTAACATCAAACACGTGTTGTTACAAGGCTGAACCATAGTGAGTAATCAGAAAATGACACTTTAATGTGCATCCTGATGTTTGATTTATATGGTGAACCTAATGGTCTTCATACGAATCACTCTGGTATTCATATTGTCACATGTATTGATACAAGTGGCATACAAATGTGAATCCCAGTCTTTCAGGCCTTGAGTCAGGTAAGACTCCTGATACTATTTCACCTGCATAAGAGTAGTAGAATCAGGTTCATACATAGTTTTGTATAAAACCTGTTATTATTCATTTTACTTTTCCTTAGAAACAAAATTTCAAGTATATGTTCACCCATATTCCTGAAGGAACTGAAAGTTTTAAACATTTCTAAAAACAATATTTCATCCCTTGCTGAACATTTTATCAAGGACTGTACAAAACTGGAGATATTCAGTGCCAGAATGAATTTACTTGGTAAGTCTCCTAGGATTGCTAATAAAAAGGTAGAGTGAACTATAGATGCTACATATTACTGTCTAGATAAGAGTAAAGCAAAGAAGATGAGATAACATAAAGAAAGCTTGAAATACAGTGTGGTCTGATATAATGTACTAGCCCATTGGTGTCTAGGGATAAATGAGTGGTAGTTTTGCTGTTAAAGGAGGGAGCCCAATTCTTTCCTCCCACTAATATAACTCCACTGATTTAAACTCATATCAGTTTGGTTTAGATGAGCCTGGCACAGAGTACCCACATAGCTTTATACCAGTACTGTCTTCTGATAAGTAATACATATTGTGATTCAATAGCTTAGCACATTTTACATAGAAATTTAACTATGCATTTACCTATGAAAAGATACAATAAGTGAAACATCTGATTAATTTAAATTATTGGTAGAATTTCTTTCTTCACTATCGAAGATATAGAATTTTTTATTTAACACTTTTTTATGATCTAATTTCTTAGTGTTTCAGAAGGTAGCCATTATGCCTACAGTAAAAAGACATACCTAAGTTTTGAAGTAGTCATATCTATGTACTCATATAGATATATATATAGGTCAAACAATTATAAACTACTGCAAGACCATTTCAGACTGGACATAAGGAAGAATTTTTTAGCTGTCCAAGCTCCCAAGGTCTGGAACAGCCTGCCATCGGAGGTGGTTCAGGCACCTACATTGAACACCTTCAGGAGTAAATTAGATGCTTGTTTTGCTGGGATCCTATGACCCCAGCTGACTTCCTGCCCTTCGGGCAGGGGGCTGGACTCGATGATCTTCCGAGGTCCTTTCCAGCCCTAATGTCTATGAAATCTATATGCAGATATATCTATAGGTATTTATATAAAAATATGACTACTTCAAAACTTCAGGCTTGCCTATTTGCTATAGGCATAACAGCTATACAGATATAGAGCTATAGATATATGTACATAAAGCTATAGATACATGATATATTATTATATTGATTAAATTATAGGAATATATTGTGTAAGCAACACACCAAAAGGTAAATGAGGTTATAACTAGGGGTCTGCTGCACTCAAGATGGTGACCAGCCAATTTTGCAGAAAGATCCCAGGGCTGGCAGCCATTTTTGCAGGTGGAGCATAGCGGGCCACCCCATGCCTCTGATTGGCCAAGGGGCCATGGTGGCCCTGTCCCTCATCACTGATTGGCTGTTCGAGCTGCCTGTCATGTGGCCATGCCCCTCACCACTGATTGGTGGAGAGAGACAGAGCCATATGACAGATATCCCTCTCAACCAATAAGCAGTGAGGGGTGGGGGTAGCAGCCATCTTGCTGTGCTGGCAGCCCTCTTCCCCCTTCCTGCACCCCCAGTGGGCGGTGCGGCTAGGTGGCAGTGGCCACAAGGACTGCTGGCTCCCTAGAGGCAGCCAGCATTTCATTTACAGTAAGACTTTTTTTTTTCCCAGGGAGCCCCCCCAAAAATGCAGAGCCCATGGTTTTTCTCAGAGCCCACCCGATATTGTGGTTTCAGCAAGTATCGTGCAGTTGCAATATTTGTAGGTCCCTAGTTGCAAGAATATTAAATAACGATATGAAATTAAATATCAGCAATTCTCATAGAAGTAAAAATGTTTGCCATATTATTTTGATAAAATAGGTAGCCTTTCACAACTCCTCATGTATGGATCTCACTTATCAAATGAAGTCCTAAAAAGTAATCCCGGTCCTGTCTTTGAGAGCTCAGTCAATATTTGGGTGCACAGTGTAAATATTTGTTTCGTTAAATGCCAGTTCATGTGGCCACTTTGCAAACACACATGCCCAGTTCTAATTTCTGATGTTCAATCCATCTCTCAATATAGAAAACGGTATCTTTATAAACTAAGTTAAGTACTGCTGAAAAATAATGAAGGAAATAATTTACTTTCTTTCCTGTTTTAGATACCATACCTGATTTATCATCTGGCATAACAAGTTTGAATTTATCTCAAAATCATTTTATTGATATTCCAGATGCAATTCTTCTTCTTCCACAGTAAGTTGTTGTTTTATTTGTTAAAGCTGATGTCATTTCCTCTGTGTAGGCAAGCCTAGTAGAAGAGCTGTTAATCAGCAGGAAATTCAGAATATTTCTACTAAGAGAGTTTCTAGGCAATCATCTTAAAAATACTAAATCCAAGGTCTGATAGGTAGCAACTCTGTCACATTTTCTAAACAAATTTTAAAAAGATTGACTCCCTTAGATTAGTGATTTTCAACCTTTTGGACTTGAGGCACCCCTCTGTAATTTTTGTGAATTGAATGGGACCCAATTTAGAAAAATAATGAATATATTATAGAGATTACCTCCTTACAGTGGGGGTAGGCATTGGCCAGAGAGGGACAAGCCTGAGTCTGTGCTTATCTCCTTACATCTTGCTTATTCCCTCACACCTTACAGCATCCTTAAAGGGTCTCACAGCAACTCAGAGTGCCATTGCACCCTGATTGACAATCACTGCCTTAGTTCCAAACTATTAATCTATTTTTTTACTGAAGGATACATTTCAGGAAATTTTAAGCTGTACATTTTTGCCACCTAAGCTAGAAACAGATTGGTTTACCCTCATACCAGCAATCTACAAAAGATATTGGCAGTATGCCTTTAATTAAGTCTAAAGCTTTACCATTTTGCACCACATGGACGTGTTCAGATGAGCGCGCATGTGCCTCCTGCAGTGTCTTAAACCCGCTGCAAGAGGCATGTGCGGGAACAAAAAAACATTCCAGGGGTCAAAAAAAACCTCACTGCTAAACAGCGGGGCAAGGCACGGTCCAAGACCATACCCTGAGGCAACCAGAAACTAGGTCCTCCACAGAGACACTCTGGTAGTCAGCCAGGCTGGAGATGAGCAGGGGAATGTCTCCAGCCCCTTACTCATTCCCCTGCTCATCTCCAGCCTCCTGCTTGTTCCCTTGCTTGTAGGAGAATGTGCAGGGGGCTGGAGACGAAGGGGGGGCAGCAGGGGGCTGGGGCTGGGTGAGGGTGCTCTAGGAGGAGTGCTGTAGCCCCTGGGCAGGGGCTGGAACCCTGCAGGGGGAAGAATCAATGTTCTGTGGGAGGGGCTCTGCCCTGTCAGGGGCAGGAGACACACCCCTTCTAAGCAGTCCCCCACACAGTGCCCTCACATCCACAGTCCCCCCACACCCTCCAATTCCTGCCGTACCCTCCCACACAACCACCCACATCCCTCCTCCTGCAAACCCCACATCCCCCTATCATATACCCACCATGTGATAAGGAAACCAAAAGCAAACATCAAAAATACACATATTTAGGATTTATTTTATTATGATGATGGAGGCACTGGTAGGCTTCCAAATTGCTTTAAAATTGTAAATATATCAATAAAACATTGCCCAAATGATTTAATCTGTGTGTGAGTGTAGTGTTACTTTTGTTTTACTTATGGAAGAACATGGATTTGGGGGTATTTTAAAGAGTGACTTCAGGATTTTTTTATCAGGGATTTTGCAGTTTTTAAATAGGGACCACCAGAATTCCTGCTAGTGAGTCAAGTGGCAGGACCCAGGCAGAGAAGCCTGCTCAGAATTCGCACCCAGGACCCAGGTGGAGGTTGCTGACCTCCTGGCCACTTGGGGCCAGGAGGACATGCTTTGACAGTTCAAAACAGGCCACCACACTGAGAACATCTTCTGGGCTATAGCTGCCCAGATGTCCAGGCGGTGGCACAAATGGCAGCAGTGCTGCACATAGGCCAGCTGTGTAGCCACAGCCCACTGACAGCTGGCCCAGAGGTGCAGATGCCTCTACTGGCCATGCAGTCCCCATCTGGGTCTGGCAGGCATGCAGCCTTGGGGCCACATGCTGTCTTAGGTGGCAGCAGGTCACAACCAGGCCGCAGCCCCCACTGCCAGACTGCTGCAGTCGATAGACAGTGCAGGGAACTCTCAGGGCTGCTTCAGCTGGCACAAGGAGTAGTGTCCCCAGGTACCAATTGGTCAGGCTTCAGAAGCTCCTGAGTGCGAGTAGCTCTGAGCTACTTGCCAGGGCAGCTTTTTATACTGCAGGCCAGCCTCTAGCTCCCCCTGGCTGCAGATCTGGGAGAAGCAGAGTTATTTTTCCCTAAGTGGCACAATGTGCCCCACACAACAGTGAATGTCTGGGCATGTGTTCTGAGGCAAAAAGCCCCAGCTCAAATTTGCACCGCTTCTGTTTGAGCTGGTGCAAGAGCATGTGCCTGCATGTGTATGCGCCCCATGATTGAGTTCAGTATTTCATTTTGACACATAATAAGTGAAGGGTTGTTTTGATGATCTCTTTCACTGAACCAACTGTGTACTCAGTAGAGCTGTTAGACAAGCTCTTGGGCACAGAGTAGAAGGATACTCTTTCTAAAATCTCTCCCAAATATACTTTTGGTCCAATGAAAGAAATTGCAAAAAAAAAACCCTCCCTTCTCTCATATTCCCTGAACCATCACAGCTACGGCACTTCCCAGAGAGCAACACTGCATTTGCCTCCTGGATTGAATTTTTCAGTAATCGCATGTGTAACATACTATCCTGTTCCTTCAAAGCATTGTTCCATTAAATATTAAGCATATGGTGATTTCACTTCTCTATAAAAGTAAGTCTTCAGTAGATAACTGGTATTGGATACCAGAAGGAATAATAGGAAGGTGTCACAGGAAAATTGGTTGGAGGTGGATGGAGATCCAGAGCTAGAGCCAGGGGAGATAATGGGTAGAGGAGCAGAACTGGTACCTGAAATGTAAGAGGGGAGGAAGTGGGTTAAGAGCAGTGCAGAGGCTGAGAAGGTAGCAAGTAAGAGTGCTTAATCAGTCTAGGGTTTGAAAGGATGATGGCAGGGAGACAGTGTGAAGGAACTGATCTGAGAGAAGTTGCTGAGACCTATGTAAAATAACTCAGGTGCTTGCATAGTAAACAAATCTGGACTAAGTATTTCTCCCAAGCCTAGTGGTAGCGTAGTTGTAATTTAATGGCACATAACATGGTAAAATGTAACCTTACTGGAGAAAATAGACTTGTTGAAGGAATAACAATTCTTATGCTCCAGTTTTCCCAGCCCTGACAAGTTGGAAGGGAGTTGAATGAGTTTCTTGCACCGGGTATGTTGCACATTGAAATAAACACATGTGCATTTGTCCGGTATGTTACGCATTGAAAATAAATGGAAATAGGAATTTCATTGTGTGTTTCTCCAGCATCCATATTTAGAGACATTTTCAGAGAAACCCACAGACCCAACTCCAACTCCCTTTTGTCATGTAAATAGCAATTACATTTTTCCTAAACTTAGAGACATAAATGGCACTTAGGGCACTTACACAGATGTTAGAGCTTACTCCACCCTGGGCATTTGGTTTGTCCTTCTGAGAATGTTCAAAAGTGATTCTCTGTGGCCACTTCTATTCCTGTTCTACCTGGGAGAGTGTGTATGTCTGTGTATGTATCTGAAATGTTAGTAGGAAAAAAAGCAGGGCTAGCAATCATTTGACACAAGGGATGGAAGAGATAAAAGTAGATATGTTAGTATGGTAAATTTAAAAGAACACTCTTAAGTTTATTTATTTTAGCAAAATATCCCATTACATATTGTCTGCTTATTTGGTTGTACAGTCAAGTCATAACCCAAATTTTTCTCTTTGACATACGACTGTTAACCTGAATTAATTCTTTTGATTTCAGGTGAGTTTCTCAGTATTTACCCAGTGTAAGTGCAAGCAGAAATTAGTTCTGTTCTTTTTCTTAATCTGGCCATCACCAGGTACACCTGTCATACTGTGTAAATAATGAGTGATTTTGTGTGAATGCATGTGCAGCAGGTTAAAAGTGTCATCTTTGATTCCATCATTGGAATAAATATACACAATACAATCTGAGTGCTGCTTTCCATAGCCATGTAATTTCACATGTAAACTATAAGTAAAAGTATAATTTACTGAAGTAGTGTATTTCTTTATATTTTTCCTTTCTTATTTTTTTCTGAGATATCCAAAACTTATTTCCAATATCTAGCAATATTTTCCAATCAGCAATTTACTTTTGCTTTCTACTTTTACTTAAAGAACATTTCTATCAGAAAGCTGTGTTGTAATACGTAACCTCTTTGTTTATACAGTAGGGTGCTTATATAGTTATAGCTAGTCTAAATTTTATTTTTTTCTGTTAATTTTTCCCTTGTTTGCTGCTTTTTTCTTTCAGTTTGCGGTCAGTAGATTTAAGTAACAATAAAATCATAAACCTACCTGGACCTGTGCATTGGAAATCCTTAAACTTAAGGGAACTCTTGTTTAATCACAATCAGATAAGCATCTTGGACTTGAATGAAAAAGCATCCATGTGGTCTAGACTAGAAAAACTACACCTGTCCCATAACAGGCTAACAGAGGTAAAGCTTGAGTTTTTAGATATGAAAAAATCAAAATACTTTTCATATTTATGTGTGGTCTTTAAAGATCACTGTGTGTTCAGATAAGCCCTAAATCAAATCTGTTCCTTCTTGCACTACTTTTTGTGACTGAAGATTCTAATAGGAAAATCGTCTGTCACCATGCATATTTTACATTTAATCTCTGTTTTTAATGTATGTATTGTATTTTCCTATGACAGTACACTATTTGTCATGTTTTTCTTTGTAAAATGTATATAGCATCTTTGAGTTACTTTCTTCTCCAATCAGAGATACTAGATTTGTGTACTGAATAATTTTAGAATAATAACTGGAAGACAGGAATTCCAGACGTGTTAGGTCTTATCAGAAGTTTGCTTGAGACAGTCATCCTGCTGCACAAAAAATCCCTCACTATTATAAAATGCATAGTTGTTTATTACCTTTCCTTTATCCAGATCCCTCCTCAGATTGGCTTCCTTGAAAACTTGACCTCTCTGGATGTCAGTTATAATCCTGACTTGAGTTCCTTTCCAGATGAAATGGGAAAGTTGTCCAAAATCTGGGATCTTCCTTTAGATGGGCTAAATCTTAATTTAGATTTCAAACATGTGGGATTCAAAGCCAAAGACATTATAAGGTTTGTAACCTTGCTTATTGACGTTCTTATCTGTTTTTATATATTGTCTTGGTTTTCATTGTGAGTTATGCCTTTTAAAAATAATCCTGGATTGTGCATATGATCCTCAGTTTAGTTGTGGCTTTGTTGAACATGTAGTTTCTCAAAACAGCATGGTTCATAACCATATGAAAATGTAATAGTGCTACTTTATTAGATGAATATGTGATGTTCCTGACGACGAATGTGTTTTCATTCTACTTAAACTCACAGGGTAGTTCTTTGGTAAACATTTTTTTAAAGAAGCAGGATGAATATATGCTGTTACAATAACACATGGAAATTAAAAGCTTGAGATTAAGTAGAAAACTGAGTGTGTGTTCCCTTGTTTGTTCTTCTTTTGATCTGTAATATATACTTATAAATTATGTTTTATGCCAGGTTTCTTCAGCAACGGCTAAAGAAGTCTGTCCCTTATAACAGAATGAAACTCATGATTGTGGGAAACACTGGCAGTGGTAAAACTACACTGTTGCAACAATTAATGAAATGCAAGCGCTCAGATATGGGAGCTCAGAAAGCTACAGTAGGTATAGATGTAAAGGACTGGACAGTTCAAATGAAAGGCAGAGTGAAGAAAGAGCTGATACTAAATGTCTGGGATTTTGCAGGTATTTGGTTCAACAATATATTAAAATATTGTCCTTATTAATACATCTATGTGGTGCTGTTTCCAAGAAGCAATTTGTAAAATTTCAAATATCATGCAGCAGAATCTTACTAGTTCACATTAAAGACAGAGGAACGCATTTTGAATTGCTGAATTTTGTAAATTAGTGATTAATTAAATTTTTAAAATCTCAACACTAACTGTACTCTGATCAATTTTTGGCAGTAGATCTTTAATAATGTGACTTCCAAACAGCCAGGAGGGCTGTTTGCAAACATCTGAGGTTATACTCATTGTTCATGCCCAGGATCACAAAGATGTCCACATTATGCAAGCCGTGCTAGGAGTTGATGATTGCTGGACAGATCACCAACTCATCCATTTGGTAATGTCATTCAAACTGGCTCCCAAATGACAGTTGCAGCAGAAGCAATGCCGACAGAAGATCAACATCACAGGACTCAAGGACCCAATCAAGTGAGACATCTTCCACCAGTGCCTCAACAAAAAACTGGCACTGGTGGAAGATGCCGTAAACAACAATGGGAGAAAGTAGATAGCACTTGCGGTGCCTTCAAGTCCACTATCAGCACCTGAGAAGAGGCATTTCTATTCTCTACCAGGAAACTTCAGGACTGGTTGGATGAGAATGACAAGGAGATCCAAGAGTTGATGGACTGCAAGCACAAGTCTTTTTGTGCTTGACCAAACAATATTAACTCCAAGCAAAAGAAAGTGAATTACCAACAAGCCAAGGCAAAGGTCCAAAGGAGGACCCAGCATATGAAGAACAGATGGTGGGAAGACAAAGTGAATGAGATTCAACATCTTGCTGACATCCATGGTATGTGAGGTTTTTTTTCAGTGCCACCAAAGCCATCTAGAGTCTGAGCACTCGGGGGACCAACCCTTTGAGACCTAAGGATGGAGGAGACCTGATCAAAGAAAGGAAGGAGCATGTTTAAGATCGTCTCAATCAAGACTCTGTTGTTTAAGAGAGTGCTGTCAATTCTATCCCACAACAACCAGTCAGAGACGATCCCAGAATTCCTCCAACCCTTAACGAGGTGAGGAAAACAATCAAGAAAATGAAGAACAACAAGGCATCTGAAGCAGATGGAATCCCCATTGAAATGTTCAAGCAGGGGTGAGAGGAATTCACATCTTAGGTCCATGTCCTCATATTAAGGATTTGGAACAATGAGGAAATCCCAGACGACCTCAGGGGCACCATGTTTATAATGCTCTTCAAGAAAGGAGACAAGTCCAAAAGTGGAAATTACAGAGGGATCATTTTGCTGTCCATCAGGAAATATCATTGTGAAAACCCTCCTGAACTGTCTCCTTCCACTTGCTGAAGAGTTTCTCCCATAATCCTAGTGTGTGTTTAAGGCATCAAGAGGCACAACTGACATGATCTTCACAGCTCGCCAGCTGCAGGCGAAATGCCAAGAACAACACAAATCTCTTTACATGATCTTTTTGACTTCATGAAAGCCTTTGGCTCTGTCAACCAAGAAGCAATGTGAAGGATCCTTCTGAATGGATGCCCATCGAAATTTGTCACCATTCTTTGCCTGCTCCATGACAGTATGTGATTGGTGGTCCTCAGTAATGGATCTGTCACAGATCCCTTTGGGGTTAAAATGAGAGTTAAGCAAGCCTGTGTCATTGCTCCAGTATTCTACTTGATATTCCTTACTGTGATGCTATATCTGATCATCAGCAAGCTTCCAGTTAGAGTGGAGCTAAACTACTGAATGGACAGTAAGCTATTTAATTTCAGTCACTTCTGAGCCAAATCCAAAACCCACCCTGACATCAGTCATTGAGCTTCAGTATATTGATGATGCTATAGACTGTGCTCACTCAGAAGGAAACCTTCAGGCAATCATCAACATCCTTAGCAAGGCATACAAGAAAATGGGACTGATGCTTGACATTCAGAAGACTAAGGTCCTCCACCAACCAGATCTTAATGAGCAGTTCCCAGCCGCAGTAATTCAGATTCACGGTAAGACCCTGGAGAACACTGAGTATTTCCCATACCTTGGAAGCCATCTCTCACAGAAAGCTGATATTGTCAAAGAAATCCAACATCACCTGAAATATGCAGGTGCATCCTTTGAATACCTGAGGAGACAGATGTTCAAAGATCACGACATCAGATCCAAAACCAAGCTTGTGGTTTATCAAACAGTTGCAATCCCCAGTATCGAGGCGATGATCATCTTACATCAAGTTCACTGGGCCAGCCACATCATCCGGATTTCTGACTCCAGGCTCCCAAAGAATGTTTTATTCTCCCAGCTCAGCCAAGGTCTATGCCCAAAAAGAGGGCAGCAAAAGCGCTTCAAGGACATCCTTAAGGCCAACTTGAAATAATTCAACATCAACTCATCAGAGACCATCACCCAGAACCACCCCAGTGGAGGAAGAATCTGCTGCAAGTATCTCAGTGCTTTGAAACTTTACGGTGATAACAGGAGATGGAAAAGCAGAATCCAGAGCTACCGACACCCATGAAAACATGCCCAAGTTGCAGCAAAGTCTGTCTATCCTGGATTGGCCTCATCAGCCATCTTCAGATCCACAAATAAGATAATCATGGCAAACAATCATCCTTGACTGTGAAGGATTGCTGAAGAAGAAGGTTATGGCTACCAAACATAACAGTATACAATGTCTTCTTTTTGTGTACTTCCTCTAAGTGCAATAGTGATGTTCAAGTCGATGGAAATGGATATGCCTCTTCAGAGTATATTAAACATGTTAGCTGATTTGTTTTACATCTAGCCATTGCAAGTAATATGTTTGCATCTAAGCAACAAACACCACAATGGAAGAATTCAGATAACCAAAAACCTGGGGTGAAATCCCAGTTCTGTTGTTTTAAATGGGAGTTTTAGAAGGGTTTTATTCCCAGTGTTCTTTCTCTCACCATTTTCTTTCTTCACCTAGGGATTTTTTCCCTAAAAATGGTCATTATTGCAGTGAAGCCTTTGTCAAAAAGAAGAGTCTCATTTACCTATGGCAGGATTGCCCAACCCACAGCCTTTCTATGTGGCATGTGGCAGGTTGGGGAGGGGGCAGGAAATAGAAAGCAGAGCAACAGATTGGGCAAGGAGTACAGGCATGGAGCAAAAAGCAGAACAGCAGATTGATAAGGGAGACAAGGCAGAGGGCAGAAAGTGGAGCACCAGATTAGGCAGGGGAAGGGGACTGGAATGGCACTTGGGATGGAAGCAAGGCTTACCTTGTGGCATGCATGCCAAAAAGGTTGGCCCTCACTGACCTTGGTGGGGAATGCAGTAAGGGGTGGCAACTTGGGCAGCAGTGACCACAAGGTGATTTGTGTTCAGGATCCTGAAGGAAAGGAAGGAAAGAAAGCAGCAGAGTAAGGACCCTGAACTTCAGAAAAGCAGACTTCAACTCACTCAGGGAACTTATGGGCAAGATGTCATGGAAGGCCAATCTGAAGAGGAGAGAAGTCCAGGAGAGCTGGCTGTACTTTAAAGGAACCTTACTGAGGGCACAGGAACAAACCATCCTGATTTGCAGAAAGACTAGCATGTATAGCAGAAGACTAGCTTGGCTTAGCAGGGAAGTCTTCAGTAAGGTAAAACACAAAAAGGAAGCTTATAAGAAGTAGAAAACTGGACAAACAACTAAGGAAAAGTATAAGAGTATTGCTCGGGCATGCAGGGATGAAATCAGGAACGGTAAAGCACAATTGGAGTTGCAGCTAGCAAGGGATCTGAAGGGTAACAAGAAGGGTTTCTACAAGTATGCCAGCAACAAGAGGAGTGTCACTGAAAGGGTGGGTCCTTTAGTAAATGAGGGAGACAACCTAGTGACAGAGGATGCAGAAAAGACTGAAGTACTCAATGTCTTTTTCACCTCAGTCTTCACAGGTGGGGTCAGCTCCCACACTACTACAGCTGGCAGCACAGTTTGGTAGGAGATGAGCAGCCAACTGTGGCAAAGGAACAGGTTAGGGACTATTTGGAAAAGCTGGATATGTACAAGTCTGTGGCTGGATAGGATAAACCCAAGGGTACTAAGAGAATTGGCCAGTGTGACTGCAGAGCTTCTAGCCATCATCTTTGAAAATGTATGGCAGCGTTTCCAAACCGATGTGCCGTCAGCCACGTCCAGGTGTGCTGAGGCATTTTGGGCTGGAGCCACGCCCCCCGCTTGCTGCTGCAGCAGATGCAGACAGACTGGGAGCGTGGCTCCAGCCAGGCAGAGGCCGTGGCTCCAGCCCAAAATGCTGTCTGGCTGGCCACCATCCCCCCCTCCCCCATGGTCCAGTGTACTGTGGTGCTTTTTTATTTAGGTAAGTGTGCCATGGGGTGAAAAAGTTTGGGAAACGCTGATGTATGGTGATGGGGAGAGGTCCCTGATGATTGGAAAAGGGCAAGTATAGAGCCCAGCTTTAAGAAAGGGAAGAAGGAGGATACAAGGATCTACAGACCGATCAATGTCTCACCTCAGTCCCTGGAAAAATCATGGAGCAGATCTTTAAGGAAGCCATTTCTAAACACTTGGAGGTGAAGGTGATTAAGAACAGTCAGCATGGATTCACCAAGAACAAGTCATGCCTGACCAACCCGATCGCCTTCTATGATGAGATGACTGGCTCTGTGGATGTGGGGAAACCAGTGGATTTGATATACCTTGACTTTAGCAAGGCTTTTGATGTGGTCTCCTACAACATTCTCACAAGTAATCTAAGGAAATATAGGTTGGATGAATGGACTGTAAGGTGGATAGAAAACTGGCTGGATTGTCAGGCTCAGAGGGTAGTAAATAGCTTGATATCTAGTTGGCAGCCGGTATCAAATGGAATGCCCCAGGCATCAGTCCTGGAACTGGGTTTGTTCAATATTTCCATCAATGACCAGGAAAATGGCATAGAGTGCACCCTCAGCAAGTTTACAGATGACACCAAGCTGGGGGGAGTAGTAGGTATGCTGGAGGGTAGGGCTAGGATTCACAGAGACCTGGACAAATTGGAGGATTAGACCCAAAGAAATGTCATGAGGTTCGCTAAGGACAAGTGCAAAGTCCTACATATAGAACAGTCCCGTGGCTGGGAACTGACTGACTAAGCAGCTTTGCAGAAAAGGGCCTGGGGGTTACAGTGGACAGTAAGCTGAATATGAGTCAACAGTGTACCCCTGTTGCAATGAAAGCTAACTGCATATTGCGCTTCTTTAGTACAAGCGTTGCCAGCAGATCAAGGGAAGCGGTTCTTTCCCTCTATTCAGCACTGGTGAGGCCAGTCTGGAGCCCTGTGTCCAGCTTTGAGCCCCCCACTTGGGAAACTGTGGAAAAATTGGAGACTCCAGCAGAGGGCAGCAAAAATGGTTAGGGGGCTGGAGCACACGACTTCTGAAGAGAGGCTTCACTGAAGTATTACAGTAGTTATTTTTGAAACTTCGGGTCCCACCTAGACTACCTTTGCATCCCACCAGTGGAACGCGTCCCACCGGTTGAGAAACACTGGACTAGATGACCTCTTCAGGTCCCTTCCAACTCTAATTTTCTATGATTCTATGACCTTTCTTATGTTACTACATGTTCTTGATATTTTATATATTGTTCCTTGTAGCTATAGGTGAAGGCTGAAGTGGAGACTTTTGAGGGTTCTCCCAGTTAACAATTGCCTGCAAATGCAGGGGAGTAGACTCAGTGGCCCAAGAAGGCCTTCCACTGTATGTTCCAATATACCTGGGAATGTAATTGGGCTTAGATTGGCACAGGTCAGGTCAGGGCTGATCCATTCTGCCTAGAATTAGTAAGGAATTTTCTGATGGAATTTTTGTTGTTGTTAAAAAATATCAGTTTGTTGAAATCAGAACTTTTCGTGTAAGTGCACATAATTGTTTTGACAAGGATGGGATTTCTGGTAAAACCAGAGGGAGAAGACCATGTCCCACTTAAAAATAGTCAATAGCTCGGTAGGCAAGTCATTTACTTAGGAGTTAGAAGACTGATGTTCAAGACCCTGTTCTTCTGTCGGACTAGGCTTGAACCTTAGTCTCTCTGAGGAAACTGTGGGCTTTTGGGTTATCCGGGGTAGAAGAGGTTTTATCTTAGAAGCATATAGTTCTGTCTTCAGTACCAGTATTCCAAATCTGTCTCTCTAGTTCCATGATCCTCCACAAGATAGCAATTTTTGGAAGGTCAAGCAAATGAAGCAGCCTCTGATGGTCAGTTTAATTGACTTAGACCCAATTAATTTCCTTGTTCAAATTCTTTTGAAGCCTATTTGAAGTCCATGAATCTACCTTGGATTAGACTTTTAAGTACTTTACAAATTTGGATCAGGACTCCAGAAGAGAAACTACTGAAGAGATTCATATATTTCAGCAAATTTTCACTAGACTCCTAATTTTTGCACTAAATCTTTAATGTGTATTGTAAGAAAAGTTCACTCACTATGGTTCCCACCCCTCTTTTCCCTCCACTCCACATATACATGACTTACATGGGCTCTTTCTAAGAAAGTCAGACAAGATTCTGCGTATGTATTTCAGGAAATATATTTTAGGAAATACATAAGTAGCATAGTTGTGATTTGATATTTCATTTTGGAAATGGTATGTTATCCTTTAATTTTAGTTTCTATCGTAACGTGCACAAGACAGGAATATTCGGATTACATATGTAACTTAAATTTTGGCATTTCCTGGTTTTTTGAGCGCTTAATCATGCAACCTTAGCATTCTTTTATTATAAAATGGTTGTTTTTTATTGACATGTAGTACAGGATAAATGTTTGGAAAAGTTATGTAATCTCAGTCTCACTTTGACTATTTTGTGAGAATTAACTGGGTTTGCAGATTAGCAAATTGAGGATAAAAGCTGTTCTGCTTTTTTGTGATTTGTGGAAGTGAAGTATGGAAAGTACTAAAGTATTTATTTCTGTATCACTTAGGACAAGAAGAGTTTTACAGTACTCATCCCCACTTTATGACCCAGAGAGCCTTGTATCTTGCTGTGTATGATCTCAGCAAAGGGCAAGCAGAAGTGGATGCTATGAAACCGTGGCTGTTTAATATAAAGGTAGCGGGCTAAATTTTCTGTAATATGTTTTTTTAAATTCCAAATAACTGTTTGTAACCATTAAATTTACCTCATATTTTTGGGAAGTTGTTCAGTTAGTAGAAACTTTAAGATGAGAAACTTTCTGGAATGCAGATTATTGTGTATGAAAATTTCTTCATACTTTTTGTGGATTTATGGATGTCATCCATAGTAAGAATTTAGCAATTTCTGATATTATTTTGTATAAAATGATAAAGCACAGCTATGTCACAAATTCCAAATGCTGGTCCTGATAGTCATGCTGACACTGATCCCTCCATACTGCAAAGTCAATAAAATTGCTATCTGCACATTAGTGCTAGAAATGCCACTTAGAAAACAGCCATTTAGATACACAAAGGAAAGTAGAATTCCACCCTAAGAGGGTGAGTATTTTTCTCTGCTTTCAGTTAGACCTTATCAGAGGTTGATCAATAGCTTTACCTCATCTTTCATCATTACTCATTAATACTCTTTCCTTTTCTCCTTAGACATCATTATACCTTAAGGGTAGCAGGTTATAGGGCACACAATGAGTTTTTGGTAAAGACCTTTGTTAACATATTGTCCTTTACCATTTTGGTGCCTTGCCTTTATTGCCCAACCGCCATTTTTCACAGTGATTAATAGCGTTGTTATTCAGTCTTATTTTCTTAATGTGAAAAACTGAGTTGCTAGAATTTAAGTTCCTAGAAATGGAACTGAGCTGCAAATATTGGAACCTTGATCCAAACACCCCTTTAAATAGAAGAGTGTTTGTATCCATATTTTGATTCAAGATCATCTGTACATGTTAAATAATGCTTTACAGGCATAATACATTTTATTACCTTGCCCAGTCTTTAATATACAGTTTATTCCATAAACTCACCTAAATTAAACTCTATGACTTACAAAGTCAGGCAAAATATAGAATTAAAATAAATCAGTTTTGAGCTCCCGATATTGTCAGTCTTCTTCCACTGATGAGAAGAAAATAGACAAATATAAATTATAAGGAGAGAGACAATAGAAATCAATCTGGCTGCATTTCCCTTGTCTTAGAGGGTGCTTATACACGTGAGGGGGTTTAGTTCCCTAAATTGAAAATGGTGAATTTTTAATTGGTAGGTTTTTAATTGTGAGGATTAAAATCCCACTGTTTCAATTTAGGGGCTTCTGTCACTGTTACAGAACAGTGATGGCCCGCCTGCAGCTTCCCCTCACCTCCTCTCTCTGGCTGTGGGCACACTTCACCAAGAGGAGGGGGGAAAAAGTGGCAAGGGGCCCAGTCCTTTTTTTCTGTTCTCATGAAGCCTGCCTGCCTCTCCTGCTGTTGGGGGTCAAGCTGCTGGCAGACCTTGAAGTGCAGGGAGCCCCAGACCTTCCCTCCACAGCTGTGGTGCCCCCCTCACCACTTTCTCCCCCCCCCCCAGCAGAGCCTACCCGCATGAGCTGCTCCTGGGTCACAGTCATTGAGCTGCAGGGAGGCCAAGTGCTTCCCACCACAGCAGTGGCACCCCCAGGGCTACCACAGGCAGGGTGTTAGCTGCACAGGTGCTGCTGCAGCTCTCAGGCAGCACCCAGGCCGATCCAGCAGTGCACGGAGCACTGGAAGCTCAGACATGCTCAGGGAAGGTCAGGCTTGGTGGGCTTCCAGCATCCCATGCACCATCCCCATTTCCGGGCAGTCTCAGGTGGCAGGAAGGCAATGGGCTGGCTTGCCACTGAAGCAGTGTGGGAAGGTGACAGAAAGGTGTCTGGGTGTGCTGGCGGCCAGAGAAGGCAGCAGGGATGATGCACGGGATGCTGGAAGTCCACCAAACTCAAGCTTCCACCAGCCTGCCCAGGCTTCCAGCTCTCCATGCACCATCCCCGCCACCTTCTCCAGCTGCCAGCACACCCAGGTGCTCTCTTGCCACCTTCCCACACTGCCCCAAGGGCAAGCCAGCCCGTTCCCAGGGCAGCACAGGGAGGTGGCAGGAGCTATGTGACGTGTATGTGCAACAGGTTCTTTGTCCACAGTGGGACAATTTGGCATGACCAAACTAAAATACATCAAGGTGGTCTAAGTTGCTGTGCTCAAAAACTTTTGACACAAAAAAAAATCGTGCATGTATACATGGTTACGCCGTTACATTAGACAAATAGTGATTTCTTGTCACTTTCGTCACATGTACATGACCACATGTAGAAGTGCCCAGAGTCTTTATGTTGTTCTGACTGCACTATGCAGGTTGCTTGTGCACAGCCAAAGAAAAATCAGGTTTCGCCACTGAGATAATAAATTATATGGTTCTTGTTAACAGGCTCGTGCTTCATCATCTCCCGTGATTCTTGTTGGTACTCATTTAGACGTCTCTGATGAGCGGCAATGTAAGACCTGCATGAATAAAATTACAGGAGAACTGTTGAATCAAAGGGGCTTCCCACTTATCCAGGATTATCATTTTGTGAATGCTACAGAAGAATCTGATTCCATTATAAAACTCCGGAAAACCATAATAAAGGAGAGTCTGAACTTCAAGGTAAACTGCATACTGGTCACTTCATAAAAAGCTTCCTAGAAAAAAGACTGTTTTAACACCATTTTTTTGTATCTTGAAATCATAGTCATTGCACTTATATGATACCTTAGACCAGGGATTGTCAACTCCCCTCGCATCCGGCCGCCACCACCAGAAGGGGTACACTTGTTAAAAAAGGTTAAAAACCCCTGCCTTAGACCAGTGTTTCCAAAACTTTTGATACCTGGGGCACACTTTTTTCCCTTGGATTAAAATTCGCTCTACACTTCACTCTTAAACAGAAAAAGATGTATGTATATATACATTTTTTTCAAAACATCACATATTGTGTTCCCCTGCCAGATGAAATCATACCAATGCTGAGATTTACTGTTGAAAAAATGGCTTAAAAAAAGAGCTGTGCCCTGCTATTTCCACTGTCTGCCCCTTCCCAGTCCCTGGTCTGTATCTCAGGGTGCAAGTGCAGCACTGTTGCTGAAGCGGCTTCTGCAGGGTCTCACGCTTCAGCGACCACCCCACAGCCTCTTCTGCCAGCCCCTGAGCATGGCAGCAGTGGAGAGGATGAGCCGCCTGCCTACCCACTGGCAACAGAGCATGCTGCTGGAAGCATTGTGAGGGCCAACACAGGGGCTGCCTCAGGGTAGGGAAGTGCAGGGGAAAACAGTGGTGGCGGCAGCAGTTCAAAAGGAGCAGCTGCAGGAACGGCTAGAGTAGCAGGGGCAGGTGCAGGGTGCTAGACAGGGCAGGAGAGCATTTATCTCCTCACAAAGGGAGATCCTTGGAGTACATTTTCATCAGTCTTGCAGCACAATAGCATTTCCCAGTACACCCTTTGGGAATCACTACATAAAAGAATGAGAGGCATATCCCCAAATCTCATTATCCAATGCTTTGCTTTCATTGCTTATTTTTTCTACCCAAAATTTAGCAAAAATGTAATATAAGTGTAGAATTCGTCTGTTAACAAATACAATCAGAAATAAAGTATATAACAGAACGTATTTCTGAAGCACTGGATTATTCTGATAAAAAATTACCCACTTCTGTTTAATGCCAACTTATATCTGCAATTAGGACTGAAAGGTTTAAGGGAAATCACAAAATATTTGTGTGAGGATAGAAGCCAGACAGTATACTATGTGCTCACATTTTGTGATCAACTGCAACACTTTGCTTTTCAGTCCAAGTATAGCCAGCTGGCTTGTTTGCCCAGCCAGAGAAGGACTAAAAGCCCACCAAAGTCTCTTGCAGGCCCTTCTCTCAGAGCAGTTCATTGATTCCAAGAAAAAGAAATGGCTAAGTAATCAAAGCAGACCTGTTCTCCAAACCAGCATAGGTTGCAGGCACCCAGAAGCTTTTCATTTTTTCTCAAAGGCTAGCCAAAGGATCCAGCCTCCCATATGCAGCTCGCCATCCACAGAGCTTGATTTGGTCCATGTGAAGTAATCAAGCTGGATTGCCTAGCCACACATGGCAAGTCCTTAAGAAAACAGAATGTCCTTTTATACACCAAGCCAATGAAGATGGAGCCCATAAAATAAGAGCGTGATTTTTAAGCAGCATTTTGGAATAAGTCATGCTTCAGATAGTGGACCAGATTCCCTTGTTCACAAAATGCACTTTTAATTGTGCAAAAATCTGCTTATAAAGGACAAAGTGAACTTACAGCAGTGGGAAAATCAGAGTCACTGGAGAAGCCCCTAGAGGATCTCCACTGCTGCAATCCCAGTGCCACCACTCCCTCACTCCTCCTTACCTTCACCCTCCTTACCACCCAGTGGGCACATCTACGTGAGACGCGTAATGCACAGTAGACTAATTATACTGCGCGTTAGTGCATCACGGCAAAAACTGCTAATGCTCAGTAGAATTAGTCTACTGTGCATTGTCACACAAAGAACATGCGCAATTGCTACTGCACATTAGCACCAGCTACTGCGCATTTATGTTGTACCTCATATTAGAGGGCACTTTGACACATGCTCTGGGGATTGGCGGGTGGCACTTTAATTAGAGGGGCTCCAAGAGCCTCTTTAATTAAAGCAGTGCAACATCTTGTGTATCAGCACAAGCTTTAGTGCAAGCACCCCCGCCGCCATTTTGAAATGTGGAGATGCTGATACACAAGATGCAGGATTCTGCTGGAGCACAGTAATTGCCACGCTCCAGCAGATTTGATTAATTGAGTCTGCTCTGACATGCTGTAATTACAGCGTGTCAGAGTGGCCTCCCCACTCATGTACAGGCACCCAGAGGTACTAAACTTAATGCGCAGTAGCAACAGCACATTAATGCATGTGCAGATGTGCCTAGTATAAAGGGGACTGGAGTATGTGAGGGGAAGGGTGCAGATGTATCAGGGATGGGGAGGAGATGCTAGAAGTGGTATGCATAGTGCAGTAGAATAGCTTCACCTCCTGTGCATTAGTAAGCACCAACAAATCTGCACTAGAGGAATACAGACTACACCCTTGTAAAGGTGTGTGAAATCCTACACCTCAGCATACACCTCCCACAGTACTTTGGAAGACTTCTGCCTTCATAAGAATGTCTTCTTCTCAAACACTTAAAGGTTTTCCCCCTACCGCATATTCCAGAAGCTCTTGGTACTACAGTTTGGCCCTATGTTTAGACTTTATTAAGAATCAAAACCAGTTAGAGGAAAACAGGAGAAATTGTATGTATTGTAGGCATTCTCTGAAAAGAAAATCATGAAGAAACAGGTTGGAAATCAAATGTAAAGTGATACAGATATTAAATAGGGAGCCCAAAGCTTTCAATTTACCAAGTATTTAAGTTGTAATGACTTTCCTACCAATCAAACAACAGATTACCAACCAGGTGAGTAGTTTGTGAAGCTAAAATAGGGCTCACAATTTATTTTCTAAAGTCAAGATAGATTGTCTTTTGTTACTGTTGATGTGTGTCAAAAGGCATTTGGTTCAATAAAACATTAATGTTGATGCCAGGAAGGTATTTCACATCAGAAGAGAACAAGAAAAAAAGATAAAAAGGACTATAACAAAAATTACATTAAAAATTCATAGAAAAATTTGAAAGGCTGTTTTTAAACAACTGATAAGCAGATGACCCGAGCAGGGTGCAGGGCCCAGGGCAAATCAGCCTGTGCAGGACCCCGCCCTCAGATGCGAGGAAGCCGGCTGGGGGGCGAGGAGATGGACGTGAAACCAGCAGCAGCATGGAGTCACCACACCACTCCTCCCGGCTCCGCGGGGTCCCCCAAAGCGTGGGGCCCAGTGCAGTCGCCCTGATTTGACCCCCTCTAGGGACGGCCCTGCTGATAAATAATACTTGCTTCAACTAATATTGCATTCAGATAAACAAGCAGAATAAAATTCTGACACATTAAACCCAGTGGTAAAATCTCATTGAGCTCAGTAAGGCCAGGCTTTCCCCACAGTGACTAGTTATATGTCAGACATTACTGTTGTAGATTGCTATAAATGTCATGGATGTATGTGCTTGAAATGCATATTGGATTCTCTACTGCAGCAGTGCTCAACCTGTTTGTTCAGCAGGCTGGATGGGCAGTGCCTAGTCCATCCACAGACCAAATCCAGCCAGTAGTCCCAATCTGGCACCTGGGGCAGGCACAGGAGGCTCCATCTGGCTGTGTGGAGGGAGGCAGGGGACAGCCTAGCCCCATGGAGGAAGAGGGGACTTGACCCAATCTGGCAGGGAGGAGGGGACGTGACTTGGCAGCCTTGTCGGGGGGGTAACCCAGTCCTAATTACCTGGGGGGTGAGAGGGCTTGGCCCCGCCCTTATCCAGCCATTGGAGGGGCATGACCTGACCCTAATCCAGCTGTGGGGAGGAGGCGGTGTGTCCCGGCTCTGCAGGAGGGAAGGAGGTGTGGCCCAGCTCCAGCCCACTGCTTGGGTTTGGGTATTTGGCAAGGGGGAGGGCATCAGTCTTAATTGCCACCGCTCCCCCACTACGAAATTTTCTGACCTGTGGGGAGCCCATTGGGCCTGATATAATGGCTCTGTGGCCTGAATTGGGCCTGAAGGCCAGAGGTTGAGCACTCCTGCTCTATTGTGAGCCTTTCAGTGACAAACTATCCAGCAATCATCCACACTGTGCAACCCATGTTTTCTTCCTGAATCATTTCCACCTGTGAAGAGAGCTAATCACATGGACCCAACTCTTTGCCCTTGTACCAGGATGAATTAAAGACCTGGAGAAAAAGAGTGCTTTCTCTCAACTATTATCAGACATTAAGAGCCTCAGTCCTGTTTCCCAAATTATTTAGGTCATG
Source organism: Alligator mississippiensis (assembly GCF_030867095.1). Lineage (NCBI taxonomy): Eukaryota > Metazoa > Chordata > Crocodylia > Alligatoridae > Alligator > Alligator mississippiensis. Next base: position 28,565,893 of record NC_081827.1, on the reverse strand, counting down.
CCTTCCCCAAAGTCCATTTAAAGTCTAATTTTTCAGGGAACTGAACACCTGCTATCTGCTAAGTTTGACAACTTCAACTTTATTTCTAGTGAGGTACTAGATTTTTATCCATGCAACAAATAGTTTCTTTTTATCTTAAATAAGAGCTTATCATTAGGCTTTAATTCTCTGTTTACTTTTCCATATGAATGCATTATGAAATCATTTTTCTTTGGGTTATAATTTTTTTCTTTGTTATATAGATACTAGTAAATTGCCCATCAAGAATGATGGGGGGGTGGGCAGGGACAGAGCACCACCACTGCCACCCTGCCTCCCAGGAATGGGGCCATCTCCACCTGCCACTGCCTCACAGGAACAGGGTGGGGGGGAAGCTTGCCCCTCCATTCCCTTCCACCAACACCCCACAATGCTGCGCCTCCAAGGAGCAGGGCTGGGAAGGGTGCAGTGGGGGGCAAGGCCAGCAGCGCTGGCCTTGCCCCCCACTCTATCCCCACCAACATGGCAGCACTCTGCAGAGTGCTCTGTCTGTACAGAGCACTCTGATTGGTTATTTCAATAAGCATTGTGATTGGCTGCTGAGACAACCAATCAGATTACTCCAAGAGCATTATGGACGGGCACACACACACAGTCAGATGGATTAAGCCCTTTATATATAAAATTCCTATTGTAGTTTATATAGTTATTGTTCATTTTGCGCGTCTTTAAAAAGTTGTGGTTAACTATTAAATAACTCCTCTTATGTTCTGTTGATATTGGTGCCTGTGCTCTGGGATAAGTCAGCCTTCTGCTTAAATGACATCTTGGTGGTATCAATCTGTAATTTATTAAGAAAACTAACTAAAATTAATTCTAAGATTATTATTCATAATTATACAGATCAGAGACCAGCCAGTAGTAGGACAGTTAATCCCAGACAGTTATCTGGAGCTGGAGAAGAGAATTTTATTTGAACGTAAAAACGTCCAAAGCGAATTTCCTGTGATTGATCAGAAGCGATTATTAGAACTGGTGCAAGAAAGCCAGTTACAGCTGGATGAAAATGAACTTCCTCATGCAATTCACTTTCTGAATGAATCAGGTAGTATATTTTCTTCCTTGTGTGATGTTAGGTTTTAGACTTGTTTAGCAGACAAACTTATTTATATTGTTGTTCACAGGATTACCATAACATGGTGGGCTGATACGTTAGTCTAATTTAAGGTTTCATTTTGTTATCTTAGAACCTAAGAGAACAAAACTCTGTGAAGGATTATGCTGTTAACAGTTTACATCTTTTAATTCCCTTTGAAAGGAATAAACCAGATGGATAGAAAACAGGATTTAGGAGAAAAGATAAGAATAGTAGACAAGCTTGTGAGTAGGACAGCATTTATAAATTTTAACTGCTTATTTCAGAATACAAACTGAGTGATTAAGGATGCTTAAAACAAAATAATAATCAACACTGAATCTTTACTGAAGAAAGGAATAAATCAGATTATGAACATAAACATGGCACTTGGAAATAAACTGACTCGACTCCAATCCTTTGAGTTACGTTCATCAAAGATAACACACAGTTGAGCACCTAAAACCAATGTTGTTTTATACGAATGTTACATGATCTTCTAATTTATAGTTTCTTGGCATAGGTGTACTGCTACATTTTCAAGACCCAGCACTCCAGCTAAGAGATTTGTATTTTGTGGACCCAAAGTGGCTCTGTAAAATAATGGCACAGGTTAGTTTCTTGTAACTTTTTTATAACCCTTGATACAGCGCTTTCCTGCATCCCCAGCTACTGTAGCTGACCTGGCCTCTTCTTTCCTCATTTCTTCCCAATATCATGACTCACTTCTCCCTTCACCCTTTACTTCTGCTTTGGACTTAATTACTTCTTCCTGTTCCCTTTAGTCATTATGTCCCAGTGCCCCCTTTATCTATTTTGTTACTTCTGTCTTATACTCCTCGCCCTGCAGTGACTAGCAGAACACAGATAAAATATGGAGGTTAGAGATGGGATGTAGCATAATCCTCTAGTATATTGTTAGAAGTTGAAGTGAAGACTGGAGGTCTGTACTGTAGCAATAATAATGACCTGAAATGGAAGGAGAGCAGGAAAGAATGGTAATTAGGCTTTGGAGAAGATGAAGGAAGGGGGTGGGTGGGGGTTTCAGACCTGGAAACAGGTAAGAAAAGGGCCTGTGGAAACAGTTCAGCTGGAAAGCATCAACCACTACTTCAGTAGTTTGGAAAAGATCCAAATTTTTGGATGGTTGTTCAGATTTCCAAATCTTTGAGAATTAACCTATCACTAATTAACATTCAAAATAATTTCCCATATGCTAGGCAGCATGCAAGTCACTAATGTACACGAAGACACTACCGTGCATGGATAGGAATTTAAATAAGATCATAAGAAGTGCTTGTTCACTGCTAGTTCCCTGTCCTCAGCTGGCTTATCCTGCTGAAATGTGGAGTTCTACAATGAACAGGAATATGACTTTTTTCTAATTAATCGTATGTAAAATAGTTCAGAAAGCTAAATTTGTTTGAAAAAATGCAATCCAGTTTTGGTTTTTTTTAAGATTTTGACAATGAAGGTGGAAGGCATTTCTAAATACCCTAAGGGAATTATAAAACGTTCAGATGTGGAAACATTTCTTTTGAAGAAGAGCAGATTTCCTAAGATATATATGTCACAATACTTTAAGCTTCTGGAAAAGTTCCAAATTGCATTACCATTAGGAGAAGATCAACTACTTATTCCAAGCAGGTAAACAAAGAGCTTAAACCACATATGTGCTAGGAAAAAATATAAAGATTAGAAACTGATATTCCTGGGTATTCTGATATTTTTAGGTACTTCATGCCAAAGCAAATTGTCGCAAATAATCAAGATTTTGCTTGCTTTGTTACCAGGGGTCCGTGCTTTCCATTCACTGTGGAAAAACGCAGGTTTTTTCCTTTTAAGGAGAAAAGCACAGACTTTCTCCTTAAATCAGATTTTCTCTTTTAAAGGAGAAAAAAGTGGGAAATGGCAGGTTTCCTCCTGCAGCCTGGCAGAGTTCCAGCCTGCAAGGGGCAGCTTAGAGCTACAAGGAGTGGGAGGAGGGCAGTTGCATGCACACATGCACGTAGCAGCTAGGCAGCATGGAGAGCAGTTCCCTGCAGGTAAGTGGCGGGGGGGGCAGACTAAAGCCCCCACAGTGAGGGAGGGAGGGAGTGGGCAGGACTGGGGCTGGGAGTGCTGCCCAAATGGGCGGGGGGGCAGGGGCTGGAATGCATGGCCACGAGGCCCGGTTAAGGAAGCAGGGCAAAGCAGCATATTAGGGGCCATGAGCAGATTACCAGGGGCCAGCAATGGGGCTGGTCCCCCACTGTTATCTAAGGTTACCATATTTCCAGGTCCAAAAAAAGGGACACCTGTCACATGGGACGGGGGGGCAGTGACATGCTGGTGCCCTGCCCCTGCCTATTCTGTTGCCTCTCACTGCAAAACCACAGAGCCCCCAGCCCTGCTGCTGCCCTTCATTCCCTTTGCATACACCCCAGCCCTGCCAATACCCCTCACTCCCAAACTGCAGTACCCTGCCCACCTGGGCCATGATTTCATAGATTTTGTAGACATTAGGGCTAGAGGGACCTTGGAAGATCATAAAATCCAGCCCCCTGCCCCAGGGGTAGGAAGTCAGCTGGGGTCAAATGATCCCAGCAAGATAAACATCCAAATATTTTTTAAAAGAGTCCAGAGTTGGGATTTGCACCACCTCTGCAGGGAGTCAATTCCAGGCCTTGGGGAGCTTGGACGATAACCAGGGCAGGTCAAGGACCAAAGACTTCATCTCAGAGTCCTTTATACCAGAGTTTGTCAGCTTATTGCCCCTCACTCCTGATCTGCAGCGCCCCCCACCCCCATCCCTGCTGGTGCCCCTCACTCCTGACCCACAGCCCCCTGGTGCTGCCAGTGCCCCCTGCACTCCCAAACCACAGCCTCCTGCCCCCACCAGCCCTGCCAGAGGGGCCCCAGCTGTCCCTGTCCTGACCAGCCAGATCCGCACAGTGGCTCTGATTCATGCAGGAATCAGCAGAGTGTGTCGGGCCCCAGCAAGGGCTGAAGGGAAGAGGAGGGGTAGCTTGTGGCACCTCCAGCCCTGGGATGGGGCTGCTGCACTGGGCCAGGCAGCCTGGCCATGGCCCCCCTCCCCCCTTCTTCCTCCTCTCCCCCGGGCAGCATCTCCTGGCCACTCATCCTCTGCGAGCACAGAGCACAGGCATTAGCCTCTGTGCTGCCTGGTGACTGCAGAGTTTCCTGCTGCCCTCAGAGGGCCCTCACCCCCTGCTCTTTTCCCTTGCTGCCCCACCCCCCGCTGCCCTGACCAAATGTATGGGATTTAGCTTGGGTGCAGGGGGAGGGCGATCGGAGGCAACAGGGAGCACCACATGGGTCTGCAAGCACCTCTGCAGCTGCAGGCATGTACATCTGCTCCCTGCTGCCTCCAATGACCCTTTTGCTGCTCCTACCAGAGGAGGAAAGTAAAATCCCAGACATTCAGGCAGATTTAAAAAACCTGCCCCAATGGATATCAGAGGGCTTCAAAAGAGGCACAGCCAGGAGGCTGTGGGTGGGAAGCAATGGGCACCAGCAGGGCTGGGGAGCTGTGAGTCAAAGGTGAGGGGCTACCGGCAGGGCCAGGAGGCTGTGGGTCAGGAGTGAGGGGCACTGGTAGGGCCAGGGGGAACTGTAGCTAGGGAGAGAGGGCACCAGCATATCAGGGCTGCTCAACTCCACAAAGCAGCAGAGGGGACAACTGCAGCTGGACCCATGTCCTGGTGAGCAAAGGGGGCAGGTGGAGCTCTGATTTTTCTATGATAAAAACATGAAAATCAAATGCCAAAATATATAGGATTTGAAATATATAGTATTTAGAATTTATTTTATTAAAATGATTAAGGCACTGGTAGGCTTGCAAATTGCTTTAAAAATAGTAAATATATCAATAAAACATTGTGTTCAACTGATACCGGTAAATATAGTGGCATTTCATTTCAATCACAGAAAAACAGATTTTGGGGGATTTCATCAGAGAATTTGGGATTTTTAGCAGACAATTTGCAATTTTTAAACAGAAAAAACCAGGATCCCTGTTTATTACAGTGCATTTCTTTACATATATATGTTAAACTGACCTTGTGGAACAGACGTCAGCAAGGTTTTGAGCCCAGCCCAGCCCACACTGCCACTTCTCCCCTTGCCCAGCCATGGTGTGGTGCAGTCATGCAAAGTCTTCTCCCTTCCCCCCTGGCCTGGCCACAACACTTGCAGGCCACTCTGTCTCGCTGCCTGAGCTGTGACATACACAGACCTCCTCACGTGACAGCAGGACAAGGGAAGCCCCTGGATCCATGTAATTATTAAATTTGGAAAAAGTAACGTATGAAATATTGGAAGATATTTTTCTTGTTTCTTCCAGTTTGTCTGATCACAGACCTGTTATAGAGCTTCCCCACTGTGAAAACTCAGAAATCATCATTAGACTGTATGAGATGCCGTATTTTCCTATGGGATTCTGGTCAAGGTTGATCAACAGGTTGCTCGAAGTATCTCCTTACATGCTGTCAGGAAGAGGTACTGATATTTAATTTCAGAAGTAATAGTGTGTGAATTTACTTTGATCACCTTGTTTTACCTGTCTGAATTCCAGTCCTTTCCAGCCCTGCAGTTTTGCCTTTGATTTATTGCTGTCCATTTTAGGAATATAAGAAAAGAATGGCTATTTACAGATCTTAGGGATACCCTATGGCTCTGCTTAGGTTGACTCTGCAAGTGGAGCATAATTAGTCACTTGCTTTCTTGTACCTCCCCTTCTGTAGGCAAGATATAGAAGGAATACTTGCATTTAGGCAATACTCATGTTAGCTTCTGCAAAACTATCAGGAAAGAGTAAGGAGGAAGCAGGGCCACAGTCTTCTCATACTCCACATTTGCCAGCAGAGCTGGATGAGTACCAAAAAGGAAAGGACATTGTATTGAGTAATGCAGTTGCTGCTCTTCTCCATGACTCCAGATCTCCAGGAAATATTGTTTCTATTGTGACATGTCACGTGGCTTTCCTGCTAAGACAGTATGCTTCCCCATAATTCTCAATGTAGGCTTATGGCTTTATGACAGAATTCAGCCCTTAATGGGAAAAGAACTGGATAGGTAACATATCCTCTGAGCCTCATTTTGGAGAATGTCTATACTTGGACACCCATTTCCTTTAAGGAGTTCCCCCACTGGGCTGCAGGTTGGCAGGTAGCCAGCTCCTTTCTCCCTTCCCCCCTTAAAAAATCTGGAGACTTTTATCAGAGGTGTTTTTCATTTTTTTCGTTCTCTTCCTGGTCTGGAGCAGCCCCCATTTTTAATAATGATAATTCACTTCACTTTTAAATGTTTATTTTTAAAAATGTGATTTGAAGAACATTTAGATACAATTAGATAAAGACTACCTTAGCATTAGCCTCTTTGCTAACATTCTTCAAATGGGACTTAAACCTCTCTGCTGTTTTAGCCCTTGGTCTCTGTCATGTGAGCACAGGCTTTCAGTTGCATCATATGAAATGCTGATTATGTAATGCATACAAATCTAGTCGTGAAAAAATTAAGGATACCAGGCTTGCTTTATTTATTGCTTAAGACATTTTAGATTGAACCTATGGATTTTATACTGAACTTATGGATCTGTACTTAAAGACTTGTGCATTGTTTGCATTCATCACCTACTACATGACATATGAGTTGATTCTATATTTAGTATTATTTAATATGCCTTACTGGAGTGATAAAAGACATTAAAAGTGTGGGGGGAACACTACACCAGGAAATAATGTAGTCGTTACTTTTGCTTATGTTATATAAACATGAATAACTATGTACATTTATAGGTAGATGCTTAGAATAACATGTTTTGCAGTAATTAGCACAATTTACACCATTCATATTAGAAGTCTAATTTTGATTCTTAAGTTTGTTTTTCCTAGAACGAGCTCTTCGTCCTAATAGAATGTATTGGAGACAAGGTATCTATCTGAATTGGTCTCCTGAAGCTTACTGTCTGGTGGAATCAGCAGTGTTTGACAACAATCCAGACAGCTTTTTGAAAATTACAGTTCCTTCTTGCAGAAAAGGTTAATTACTTCTAAGTCTGGTTTTGCTTTTGTTTAAATAAACCAGTGGTGCTCAACCTTTTTTCCCAGTGCACTGGTGTTGGGATGGGGAAGGTGGGCACCATTTGGCCACACACAAGGCGATGAGAGGCAGCCCAGTCTCAACCCAGCTGCTCAGGAGAGGGGAGTATGGCCTGGCCCCACAGTGGAAAGGGGGCATGGCTTGACACTGCATTGGGAAGGGGGCATGGCCTGGCCCCTCAGTGGGGAGGACGGGGCATGGCTTGGCCCACAGGGGAAAGAGGACATGGCTCAGCCCTGTGGGGGGAAGGGGGAATAGCCCTGCAGTGCAGGGCTTAGGGTTTGAGAATTTGGTTGTGGGAGGGTGGCTGTATTAATGGCTACCCCTTCCCTGTTGCCAAATTTCCTGTCATGTGGGGAGTCCTATGGACAAGATGGCATGGCTTTATGGGCGGCATTTGGCCCAAAGCGCCGGAGGTTGAGCACCCCTGAATTAAAGCATGGTGCTTTGGTGTGCTTTTCTTTTACCATTCAGAATCTGCAGTATGTCTTTATGGGGATGGTTTAATCAGGGAGGATTCTGCTTTGAGCAGAGGTCTAGACTAGATGACTTCATGAGGTCCCTTCTAGCCCTGCTTTCCTATGATCCTAGAGTATAGGTATGATAGACCAAGGCTCTGATCACCTTTTCTGGCTTTCTGTAGGTTGTATCCTTTTGGGGCAAGTTGTGGATCACATAGATTCTCTTATGGAAGAGTGGTTTCCTGGCTTGCTGGACATAGATGTATGTGGTGAAGGGGAAACACTGTTGAAGAAATGGGCTTTGTACAGCTTTGAGGATGGTGAAGAGCACCAAAAAATACTACTCGATGATTTACTTAACAAAGCTGAAGAAGGTAATGTTTTATTTAAGCTATTTTGAGGTACCTGTATAAAGGTGTATATGTAATATCCACTGTCATAGTATTTAGGAATTTCATATTATTTACAAGGATGTAACTAAAATAAGCAATGCCATCTTCACAGTATGGTGCAATAGCCAGTACTTGTTTAGTTCTAGTGCCTTCTATACACTGAGACCAGATCAGATTGCGGATAATACTGTGTACTCTGGGGCACAGGCAGGGCAAGCTCCTGGAGTGCGCCAGAATGCTGACCTCTGGGGAGCCAGAGAGGGGGCAGAGTCTTACCTTCCCCATCGCTCTCTGCACTCTGACAGCTGTAGCAGAATAAGCACAGGCAGCTACAGATAAGAAGCAGGCTTAGCAGAAAAAACCAGAATGCCCCCTTTGTTCTCTGGGAGACTTTGCTATGGCACATACATCCCTGCACCTCCCAGCTGTTATCAGATTTGCCCATCACTTTGGGGTGCGCTCATTTATTAGGGATACGTTTCTAGGGTTTTTGTAATTCTATCAATGTGTGCTGCTTGTGTACTGGTGTTTCTATACGGAGCTGTATGTCTCCCTTCTACAAGTCCTTACCCCTAATGGAGCTATCTTGCAGGACTGTTTCAGTGGGGCTGGGTTCCTCCTGTGCAGTCAGACACAAGCACACAAGTGAACAGAATACCTCTGAATCAGGCTGGGTGTCCAGCTGACACCCTCATGGGCCAGCATTCAGTTCATAAGGGTACATCTGAGCCAAACTAGGTCAATCAGCGTATACAAGCTGATCCCCTTATGTGTTTCAAACTCAGCACATCCCAATCTTGTGCCCTAACTGTCCTAGTAGTGGTAGCCTCTTGCTGAGCAGACCCCACAGTGTTTCTGGGCTTCACAGGGATCTTTAGCTTAGGTAAAAGAAGCGTTGCTGCAGAGCAAGTGGGGAAGGAAAAGTAGAGAAGGAAAATTATACCCAGTTACTACCAGTTTGACTATAAAAGTTATTTATTGCTGAGTATATGAAATGTATAATGGTATTAGTAATAACAGACATGCAAAGGAAAACAATCAAAACAATTACAATACTACCTTGGTTTCACTAAGTATTTGGGGAAACTTAGCTCAAGCTTAACTAGATTCATAGATTCATAGATGTTAGGGTCAGAAGGGACCTCAATAGATCATCAAGTCCGACCCCCGGCATAAGCAGGAAAGAGTGCTGGGTCTAGATGACCCCAGCTAGATACTCGTCTAACCTCCTCTTGAAGACCCCCAGGGTAGGGGAGAGCACCACCTCCCTTGGGAGCCCGTTCCAGACCTTGGCCACTCGAACTGTGAAGAAGTTCTTCCTTATGTCCAGTCTAAATCTGCTCTCTACTAGCTTGTGGCCATTGTTTCTTGTAACCCCCGGGGGCGCCTTGGTGAATAAATCCTCACCAATTCCCTTCTGTGCCCCCGTGATGAACTTATAGGCAGCTACAAGGTCGCCTCTCAACCTTCTCTTGCGGAGGCTGAAAAGGTCCAGTTTCTCTAGTCTCTCCTCGTAGGGCTTGGTCTGCAGGCCCTTGACCATACGAGTTGCCCTTCGCTGTACCCTCTCCAGGTTATCCGCATCCTTCTTGAAGTGTGGCGCCCAGAATTGCACGCAGTACTCCAACTGCGGTCTGACCAACGCCCTATAGAGGGGAAGTATCACCTCCCTGGACCTATTTGTCATGCATCTGCTGATGCACGATAAAGTGCCATTGGCTTTTCTGATGGCTTCGTCACACTGCCGGCTCATGTTCATCTTGGAGTCCACTAGGACTCCAAGATCCCTTTCCACCTCTGTGCCACCCAGCAGGTCATTCCCTAGGCTGTAGGTGTGCTGGACATTTTTCCTCCCTAGGTGCAGCACTTTGCATTTCTCCTTGTTGAACTGCATCCTGTTGTTTTCTGCCCACTTGTGCAACCTATCCAGGTCTGCCTGCAGCTGTTCCCTGCCCTCCGGCGTGTCCACTTCTCCCCATAGCTTTGTGTCATCTGCAAACTTGGACAGAGTACATTTCACTCCCACGTCCAAGTCGCTGATGAAGACTAATACCATTCAGGTTCAGAAATCTATGCCTAGAGAGAAAAAAGAAAGAGAGAGAGCTGGGGTCTCACCAGTCCAAAAGCACTCAGGTTCCAATGCTGACAGGTAAAGTTCTTAGCACATTCCTTGAAGGGAGATGATCTGTTTCTTCCAGCTTCTCAGGAACAATAGCGGATGGTGTCGGAGAGATTTTTTTTCTCTTGAAGCACACCGTTTACTACTTCTACAGCTTTTTATACCCTCAGTTTAACTTCTTCAAAGCATTCTTTTAATTGTGTAAGCAGTTGTCTTTTCTATTAACAAGGGGTTATCTGCTTCAGAACATCTCAAGAAACTGATTAACAACCAGGAAAAACATAAGTTTTTAAGGAGTAACCAGACACTCAGGAGCCATTCTTATGGATTGCAGATATACTTGATGGGATACCTCATTGTTTCTTCTCAGATAGTTTGCAGCGTCAGGGTTTTGTATTTTTACCTGTTGTGAATAAGCCTCAGCTTAGCATGACTTTTCCATATCTTACTGTAGTCTTTTAACAGACTTAAGTGGATTATTGGAGTGTTCATAGACTGTGTGGGGAGGACTTCCACCAGTCATCCTGGGAAAAGTATAACAGCATTTGTGGTCAGGGCTCCAACGGGCTGGACGCTGTGATGAACCCTTTGCCATTGTTCAAATGTTGCCAATACCCGCTTTGGCTTTGTCTCTTGCCTCAGCATTCCCTAACCCGGCAACCGAGTTTTAGTCAATCAAGTTTAAATAGACCTCCCTTAGTGGGACCGGGGAATGTACGGCCCAAGATGCCTATTAAACTTTACTTCTGCTTAGTTCTGGTTAGATGAGGTGTATGTGTGGAGGAGGAAATAGAAACGGTCCTTTGTAAGTCCAGTAAACTGGGTGCCGGGGCTCCCTCAGGAACACAGAGCTGACAGGTAACACAGCAATAAAAGCTGGGCAGCCCTGCATCCTGTAGTGCATGCAGGGGCAAGGGGGTTGAACTGAATGAATTCCCTCCCCAGGAGTTTTGCCCCAGGAGGTGCAACTGCACCCAATAGAGTATCTGGGGGGTGAGCGAACAGGGAACTAAAAACATCCTCTAGGAAATGTGTGCTGCTGTGGTGGTGCAGATGTTATACAAGGATCCTCCCCCTCAGCTGCAGCAGTCCTGCTGTAGCCCCATACACTAAAGAGCAAGGGGCTACCCAGCATCTATGGCTGGGTGACACGGTGCTGTGCCTGGCATAACATGGTGCTGTGCCTGGGTGGTGGGGATGGGGCAGATGAAATTCTAGTGCCCTCTCTGAGTTGGTGCCCATGTCGGGTGCCCTGCTGTGACAGGTCGTCACTCTGGGCCGCCCTAAAATGTGGCCCACACACCTGTCTCTGGGGCAACTGCCCACCTACTCGCCTGCCATGCCTTGATCTTAATTAATTAATTAGTATTAATTAGCGGGAGGCTGCCCTTATACTGCCCCACCGCTAGGGGGCGCTATCTGTGGCTCCTCTTCCTCCCCTACACCGCAGTCCACACCTCGCCGATGTAACTCAGGTCTATCACTGTTTCGGCCCCTTCCTGTTCTCCCTGGGCCTTCCTTCCTTGGATGCACTCCCTCCAGTGCCAGGGCTCTCTCCAGCCCCGTCTTGCTCTGTGCCCTTTTCTCTGGGGCCTTAACTACAATGCTGCCCCCTATCTGGGGCTCACGGTGCCCAACTTGGGCTTCCCAATAATGCTGCCCTCTCCTGGGGCTCTCCTTGCCCACACTGGGACTTCTCAATAATAAATACTGCCCTGTCCAGGGGCTCTCCGTGCCCCACTTGGGCTTCCCACTATCGTTGCCCCCTATCCGGGGCTCGCTGTGCCCAACTTGGGCTTTCCAATAATGTTGCCCCCTTTCTGGGGCTCTCCGCACCCGCACTTGGGCTTCTCAATAATTCGGTCCACTTTCTGGGGCTCACCGTGCCCAACTTGGGCTTCTCCATAGTGTTGCCTCCTTTCTGGGGCTCCCCATGCCCACACTTAGGCTCCTCAACAGCGCCCCCTTTCTGGGGCTCGCCACGCCCGCTCTGGGGCTTCTCAATAGTGCCCCCTCTCTGGGGCTGGGGTCTATGTACCCTGTACGCTGCGCCCCTACCGGCGCTGGGGTCCCCACGCTACTGTGGGTCCCCTATGAGGCCTCCTCCAACCCCTAATAGCCTCACCCAAACCACCAGTGTAATAAACAACAACAACCTTGAGCCTCCTGGCTATAACTCAAACATAAGCCACCTGGCTACAACAACATTGCTCCACTCAGGCCAAGCTGTACCTGCTGTTAGGCTTCTACCCGCATCATTACTCCAGGAGCTGCTGGCAGGGAACTGCCAGTCTGACCTCAGCCCCTGGGCCTTATGAGGGCCAGGCCCTGCCCCTTCCAGTCAGCTGACCTCCTGGTTGCCCCGGGCAACCCCCAGCTGTGCTCCTTATTCCCTGCCAGGCCCCTCTCCCTGGCAGTTTCCCCTCTCCGGGAGCAGGGCACCTCAGTGCTCTGTGACACCTGCCCTAGTTATGTTATTGCTGTGAGGTAGTGAAAAGAGCCATTCTCTTACTCAGTTATAAGGCCTAATCCTGTAGCCACTACTCTCATGAGTAACTTATGAATAATACAGTTGACGTTAGCAATGTTGATTAGACCTTGAACAACAGTAATAATTAAAACAGCAATATTAACCAAGAGATGCCACACAGTTACTAGAATTCCCTCTTCTAGGTATAGAGAAAAGCAGGGATACCTCAGTTTAGCCCTGCTTGGTACCTGTTGGCTAAACAAAAGCTGGTTTTTAAAATTGTCCACTTTACATACCATTAAAATACAGATTGTAATTATTAATGCATATAGATTATAATGGTATTCTTTTATTGCTAGTATAAGGGGTTTATGCAAAGTAAGTTTTAGGTGTATTAGTTGTATATAGAGAGAGACAGATATAGATATATTTTCACTTTGTGGAGTAGCAAGTATGCTATCCTACTCCTTTTTCAGTGCATCACATATGGTTTTCTTCTTTTTTTATCTACTTAGGTGACCTCTTAGTAAGTCCAGACCAGCCAAAATGCACCATTCCAATAGCTCAGATTGCTCCTGACCTGGTATTGACTGATTTGCCTCGGAATATCATGTTGAACAATGATGAATTGGAATTTGACCAAGCTCCTGAATTTCTTTTGGGTAAATATACATTTTAGTTTCTGCCTAATGTATGGCAACTTTGTAGAAGTTACAGGATTAAATTTTAAAATAAACTGGAAACATTTTTAATGCTTTTCCTTTTGTAAAAATTTGTTGTTATTCTAATAAAATATGACCAAATTGCAGGCTTATTTCATGGTTTTTAAATCCCAATAATATGCAACTAAGGGCTGGTTTTGCAGAACAGCCTGCTGGCACACTAGTCTATGCTTTTTTTAAAATCAGACTCTGTCAAATTGGGAAGATTTGCTATAACATTTGTAATACTCCCTTTTATTTTATTCTTGAAAAGGTGACGGTGGGTTTGGATCTGTGTATCGTGCATCTTATGGTGGAGAAGAAGTAGCCGTAAAGATTTTTAATAAGCATACTTCCCTCCGACTCTTAAGACAAGTAAGACATTTTCTCCTTTTTTTGATAATGCAACCAACATAGTGAACCATTTGGCAACTTTTAAGAACAACTTTAAGTTTAATATTGAATTTTCTTGTATGGAACACTGCAGAATTATAAATGTTATATAATATGTGCAGGATTTCACTTGATTTTACAATTTACAGGAGCTGGTGGTGCTTTGTCACCTCCATCACCCAAGCTTGGTGTCTTTGCTGGCTGCAGCAATCCGTCCCAGGATGTTGGTAATGGAATTAGCCCTAAAGGGTTCTCTAGATCGTTTGCTTCAGCAAGACAATGCAACCTTAACCAGAACACTTCAGCACAGGATAGCTCTACACGTAGCCGATGGCTTACGGTAAACATTCCTAAAATGCTCTTTTTAGCACAGAAAGATGTAGATGGCCTGAAATTAGGAAAACTTTCTCCTTCCTCTTCTTTACCTTTTCCTCTATAGAAGGCAGGGTGCTTCCCTCAGTTAAAAAAGTTGCTATACTTTCACTTTTGAATCGTTTAATAAGAAAAATATTCTTTCTGTGGATTCTTGAACCATCATATAAAATTCATTGAACTCTATTAGGTTATTTAGGATTGTTCAAAAACTACAGGAAGGATATCATTTTCTATTAAATTCGTTAGACAACTATCCATAATGGATTTATTGGTGTGGAGGACAAAAAGAATATTCTGTCAAAGACATTTAGTGGCTTTATAATTTGAGCATCTTGTGACATTTCTAACTGGTATCCTCAAAATTTTAATAAACTATAAGGCCAAATATCACATGTTCTTAATGTGCATTATGAGTGGCCTGAAGGAGAAAATGTCAAGAAGTCTAAAAAAGAGAAGTGCAGCAGATATTATTTGTTTTGATGTTTTTTGAGGAAGGAATGAACACACACATAGAAAGCATGAAGTGATGTTTTACCAACAGAGCCAGGAACCAGAACACTGCTTGCAGTCTTTCATTTTGTATTTGGTCACTTCTCTGTTTTTACTTCTTTGTTGTATGTGTGTTCTCAGTTCAGAAAGGAGTTTGCTTGAATTCTTGATTTTGCCATGTAGCTGTGCAGCCATTAAAAACATTAGACCATGTTCATTTGGCCCATTTTTTCAAATCTGTAAATGTGGAATTGTGATTCTAAAACCAGATCTGGCACACACTCTTAGGGCAAGTATAGATTAAGTGACTTTAATGCTTTTTAATAGACATCTTTCAGGAGGTCTCTTGAACTACAATACCAAATTATTTGTATACTGGTAACTGGTATTTTTTTTTAATAATTCCAAACCCACAATCCATCAAAATGATGCCGTCTTGGTTAAATGTGACCTACTGATATCAGAATGGTGAATATTTAAAAGCCTTGTTTACTATAGTATTTATGATGCATTCTGTGTATACAGGGTGGTACCAGCCTCTTCTGGGGGCAGGGAGAGGCGCTGAGCCTCTGCAGTCGAAAGGCGGGGCAGGGGGCTCCACTGCACAGGGTGGATGGCAGTGGGCTGGGGGGTGGGGGGGCGAGGCAGGGCTGGGGCGGAACTGGGAGGGGTGGCTACAAGGGGGCTAAGGCACATTTTGGGGTGGCTATAACCCCTCCCCCCCCAAGCCACCCCTGTGTATATATATATGTAATATATACAGATTTTGAATGCTTTCTATGTGTTGACAGGTATCTGCACTCAGCAATGATCATTTACCGTGATTTAAAACCTCACAATGTGCTGCTCTTCACATTGTATCCCAATGCAGCAGTTATTGCTAAGATTGCTGATTATGGCATTGCTCAGTATTGTTGCAGAATGGGAATAAAAACTTCTGAAGGCACACCAGGTATAGAAAAAGTGTTCTTGTGAACTTTTGGCATAAACAGTAATGCAAATAAACTGCAGCCTGCATCCCTGCAAACTTTAATACCTGTCCCAAGCCTGCTTCCCATTTTTTCCTTTTACAGGACTTTAATGATACCATATGACCTCAAAAAGAGTGCAAATTGAACTATTTTACTGATTTTAATTTTTTCCTCCATATAAATTTTTTACCTGAACATGCGTTCATTTTTCATGATTTTGGATTTTTTATCATAGGAAATCAGAGTTCCCATTCTCCCTTTGTTTCCCAGGATGCAAGTTCAGCTTCGGATGTCCCCCCTGCTGCTTTGCGGTGCAGGACAGCCCTGATATGCCAATGCCCTGTCCCTGCCCATACCATTGCCCTTCACTCCCAAGCCACAGCCCCCCAGCCCTGTTGGTGCCCCTCACTCCCTACCTGCTAGCCCCTGGTCCTACCAGTGATCCTCACTCTCAACCTGCAGGCCCCTGGTCCTGCCAGTGATCCTCACTCGCAACCCACAGGCCCCTGGCCTTGCCAGTGTCCCTCACTCCCAACCCACACTCCACCATCCCCCAACCCTGCTGGTGCCCATCACTCCCGACCTGTTGTTCCTTGTCCCCCTAGCCGTACTGGAGGGGGCACCCAGCTGCCAGGGCTACAGGTCCTGGCAGCTGCATCCTGCCTGGTCCTTGCTCCACAGGTGCCAGGCACAGCTGCTCAGCAGTGCCCGAGCCCTGACTGCCACGTATGGGAGGCAGTTCCTGCTGCAGCCAGAACAGAGCATGGAGCCCAGGCCTCACCTCCACTCTCCCTTGCCAGTGGTGGCACTGCCAGAGTGGAGCTGAGCAGAGCCCATAGGGGGCAGGGGAAGTTGCGCTGCAGGGCTCAGGGCTCCCCTCTCTGCGGGGACCTCCACAGCCCAGCAGGCAGGACCTGGCGTGGGAGGGTGGGGCAGGGTGGGGAAGTTGGTACCACCACTGCTGCCTCCAGAAGCCTTGTGCTGGCTGCACCTCCATGGCAAAACACCCTCTGCCTGCCTGGCAGCAATGGAGGGGGCAGCAAAGAACTATGCCCCCCCTGCTGCTGCTAGGAAGGGAGAGGACACCTTGCCTTGGTGGTGTGGCTAGCATGGGGCTCCCAAAGGCAGTGGTGGCAGCAACATCGAGGGTCTCTGCCCTCCTGTTCTGAGTCCTACCTGCTGGGCCACAGAGGTGGGCAAGCTGCAACCCCACTCTGGGCGCACAAATCTGAGGAGGCACGTGCCCCCCATGACTCCCCAATGGGTCACCTCTGGCATCCAACATGTCCCCAGGTGTGAGCACAGAGGCGGGGAGCTGGCCCCCCTGCCACCTCCCAAATGAGCCACCCATGGTTCTGTCTCACTCCCCAGCCAGGCCCCACAGCCACACATTCCCTCCTGGGCCCTGGGCACCACCCAAGCTAGGCAGCACCCCCAGCCCCTCATGCCAACCTGCCCCACTCCCTCCCTCACTGTGGCTGCCTCGATCTGCACCCTCACTTCCCCTGCATTGCCTCTTTCCCTCCCTGTCCCCCAGGTGTCACCTATAGGCCCCCCTAGACTAACCTGCAGGCAGCTGGGAGATCTGCTGTCCACTGCTGCCTGGCTTTGTTGCTGGCCATGTGCACACGCGCACACACACACACACGCACACACACGTGTGTGCACATGGTGCCCCCTGCATCCCATTCCACCTATTCCCAAGCAGGCTGGACCTCTGCTTTTAAAAGAGAAAAATCTGTGGTTTTTCCACAGCAAATGTAAAACCCAGGTTCCTGGATATTACTAAAATGAAAATTGTAAATAAAATATATACCTTATTTACTTGAGTATAAGGCAGCACTGATTATAAGATGACCCCCAACAGTTAGATTCTATATATGGAAAATGTATAAATTTGTTATAATTTTCCAGGTGTAGAGTCTAATTATTGGAGGTTTGCCTTGAATTTGTCCCTCTCCCACTGCCACAGCAGGAAGATAAATTTGGGGGTCAGGTAACTGCCTTGCCCTCTGTTCCCCAACTTTTCCTCTGTAGCCCTTTTTTTATTGTCAGACTGCTCTCCTTGAGCACATGGATGTGAGAAGCAAATTTGAAAACAGTGACCTAGAAATAAACATACCTACAGTCACTTGCATATTGGGCAATTACCATAGGTACCCATAGACTTCATTCATCCAGAATTGATGCAATTCACCTCTTTTGAAACTGCAGCTAGTTTTAGCTCAGGTACTCCATAAACATACGTTTAAGTAGAACTTCTTTACCTGCTTGTATATATTACAATTATTGTTTTAAAAAATTCATTTCCAGGGCCAAATCCATTCCAAATTAAGTTCCAAATTTCTACTCAGCAGAGCTTAATCATTCAAGTCTGTATGGTGCTACCACCAGCAAGTAATGGCGCTACCACCACCTAGTCTCACTTGCCTCTAGCCAAAGGCTGAAAGAACAAGTTAGGGGGAAAGCCGAAGAGCAAAGCCCCATCACCAAAAATAACAATTTTTTTTTTAAATGTTGTGTCTCACGCCAAATCTGTTCCAAAATCTGTTGACTGAGCAGAGCTCAATCATTCAAGTCTGTCTGGTGCTATCACCTCCTGGTATCCTACCTACCAGACTCTTCAGCCTGGGGCTTCAGATATTCCCAAATCCATGGCAGGCACCCTACATGCAAGCCTTGGTGTTCAGCTGCCCCCTAGTCTCGCTTGCCCCTAGCAAGAAGGCTAAAGGAGCAAGCTAAAGGGATTTTTTTTCCCCAAAGCCAAGACTCATGAATTACCATATAGCTCATTGGGCTGGGCCTCAGCAGAGACAACACCGTTTCAAGTCACGGTGACCCCGCAGCTCAGCAGTGCTCTGTATGTGTGTGTGTATACTTCAGATATCCCCCACAAAGGATCTATGTGCTAATTAACCCCTATTCATGACTGGAACCAGGTGTTCTTGTCATGAGTCCTGGAGTCCTCCAAAAATTGATGTGCAGATGAGGTGCAGAATAGCAGTTCCACTTTATGGAGGGCAGAGCCACACTAATCATATGCACCAGGCTGAGAGGGCAACAGAGGGATTCTGGGTAAACTGTTTTGGGCTCCATTCAGTGATGTTTGCCAGACATTTAAGGAATCATTGGAAATGGGAAAGAAAGGCACAAGTCAGCTGTGGGAGTGAAGAGGAAATTGAAAAATATGCGATGTAGTAGCTCACCATGATTTTAAAAAGAGCACTGAGGGTGACTGAGCGCAGTGGGCTGTGCCAGATGGGTTACACTATGATCAACAGCTTTTCCAGGGTGAGGCCTGTCCATTGCACGAATGCAGGGAACTTGACTGCACAATTTTGTGGGAATGGGGACTGCGTTTGCACTTTCCTGTTCTGGCTTGCTCCTTTACCCTTTAAGCTAGGAGCAAGTGTGATTTGTGGGTATCTGAACTCCATGCCTTTGGGCTAGGGGCCTGCACATAGGATGCCTGCCATGGATTTGGGGATTATCCAAAGTCCCAGACTGATAAGTCTGGGAGGGAAGAGACTTGCCCAGTGGTAGAGCCACACAGACTTGAACAATTGAGCTCAGCTCAGTTGATTTGGAATTCAGAACTAATTCAGCCTTAAGCCAATAAAGGGGGGTGGGTTCCCATCAGTATGTTTGCTCCATATTGGCCATGTGTTTTATAGTCATGCTCAATATTGGCTGCATTTAATCAGTTTTATAGTTGGTTTCCATTACTGAGCACATGCTGCTTTTGGCAGCAGTTAAATGATCGATTTGTTTGTGAATGTAAGCCAAGGGGCTCCCCCCATGTTGTTTGGGGGGGGAACCTCATCTTATAAGTTGTTTTTTAACAGTCAATAATGTGAAGTTAGGATCCTGACTTTTCAGAGATACTGAGCACTCACTTTAACTGGACTGTATTTTACATAAATATTTAGGCCCCTTTGTACTGGTTGAGCAGTGAAAAATATCCTTAGCATTAAGTGAGAATCAGGCCCCTGACTTAAACTTGAGGGCATGACATCAGTCACCACATATCAAGCCCTGAGTTAAGACTTCCAGACTTTCCCTTCTTTTTCAGTATTAATCTAATAGTACACAAGCTTACTAGCTGCCTTACAGCTTAGTGCATTTGTACTGTCCTGGTATCTTCTGTGACTTTCAGCATGTGGACCACTGCCAGTTCAGAAATAGCATGTAATTTTCAGTTAGCTTCTTGTGACATTTTTCATCAAGAAGTATTTATTCTTAAAAGGACAGACAGGACTGTAGCCTGGCATGGATCATAACTATTAATGAATGATTCATTTTTCAGGATTCCGAGCACCGGAGGTTGCCAGAGGAAATGTTATTTACAATCAGCAAGCTGATGTTTATTCATTTGGCTTGCTTCTTTATGACATTTTAACAGCAGGCGGTAGAATAATGGAAGGCATGAAGTTTCCAAATGAATTTGATGAGTTAGCAATCCAGGGAAAATTACCAGGTATGTCATGTTTCTTCATGATTTAGTGCCAGAGAATAGAGATCGCCATCCTGACCCATGGAACCCATGCATTGAATGTTGTTTCTGTTGCTGGTCTTCAGTGGATGATGCAATGCAACAGTGAGAAGTTTTTAAAATATTTTAATAATTATTTGCAGTTTTCAGCAGCCCTAGGCTTGGAGACATTGTCCCACATCATCCCTACTGTATTGTATTGGAGATAAAACAGGTTGCGGGATCAGGTTGGTTCATTGTGTAAAGAAAACGGGGATTATGTACACTTGTCATTAAATTAGACCAGGTGAATCGAAGAACTGTAGTCTGCACCTTTTTACACCAGGTCTAAAGAGATGTTTGTATTATGATCATGATGCACAAAAAAAAAAAAAGGGAAGCAAAAATGGGAAGATGTTTCTAAAATTTTAAAATCTTAGGGTATGTGTAGATGAAACAGGGGCCCTAAATTGAAGTGGTGGGTTTTAAAAAACACCACTTCAATTTAGGGCTGATTAAATCCCCATGTCATGCAAACACCCCGCTGACTTACCTGCCTCTCTGGTGGGGGAGGGGAGGGCGAGCTGCCAGTGGGCAGAGCGGTCCCTGGGCTGCAGGGGTTGGGGATGGTGCTTCCCTCTGCGGCAGCGACAGCCCCCGCCCCAACGCCGGCACCCGCCCACAGGCAGGAGATCAGGCTCTCCACTTTTCTTGGGCGGAGACTGCTTTCCCAAGCTGCTGCCAGGCTGCCTGCAGGGCTTTCTGCAGTTCCTGCAGAACTCGAAAGAGTTATAGTATGCTGCACCCCGAGTAATTTAAGGCACATTACGCTGCTGAATTTCCTACAGCAACTGGAATTAATGTGCAGTGTGCCGCCAAGGTGTGCGAACACCAACACCACTAAAGCGGAGCAAAAGCATTTAGCCCGCTTTAAAGTGTCGTGCACACGCCTCTCATTTTGTCTACACATGGCCTTAGTGTCATTCTCTGGCAAGGAGTCAAGTCTAGACAACGAGAACAGGAACCCATATTCACTGAGGAAAGTTTTGGCTGCTGTGGAAGACTCTGCCACTTTCTTAGAAAGGATCCCTGCCCATCTTTCCCTATCTAATTGTCACACTCTGGAAAAAAGACTGCACAGACTGAGCTAGAGTCAGTTGGACAGCATGCTGTTTCTAGAGAGAGCAACTGGTGTGCCTTGTAAAGAACTAGCTCTGCTTATTAGGGACGAGTACTAGTAGCTTGGAAGACCATGGATTGTTCTTGGCAAAGTACTGCAGTAGGTTGCCACTTCTTGCTGCAGGTTGCAGTACTCAGCTAACTTGAGCAAATCTCCTCTATTGTTGTCCCAGTTGCACCAGGCATCTACCAGATGAGATAATCCATTGCCCTGTGTCCCCAGTGGCTTCAACCATAACCCTGGTAAGGGAGGCTGATGGGTACACGTTGCCTTAAGGGTGACCCAGAGACTGCAGTAGCTAGAGAGTACTTGTCTCACTATTACCCTAACAGTTAAAACTGTCCTACTGCTGGAAGCATTTGAACATCATACCCATAGTCTTTCAAGAATTAAGAAAATCACACGATGTCATGAAGGGGTCCCTGATAGAAAAGGTGAGAACACCTTGCCCAGTAAGGATAGTCATGTGCGACAGGTGACTCCTGACCATCAGAAGAGAGCAGTCAAAGTGGCAACATGGAATGTGAAGACTCTGCATGAAATTGGGAAATTGGATAATGTCAAGCATGAAAGATCAATATTCTGAGTCTGTGTGAAACACATTGGAAAGAGACTGGAATTACTGTTTGAGGAGATGTGAAGTTCATCTGTTCAGGAGGTCAGATGCATGAAAGAGGAGTTGGGTTGATTTTGGATGAAGAAACCTCAAAATGTTTGAATGGTTTTGGGGCAATATCTGATAGTGATGCTTGTGAAAATAAAGGCTAACCCTTTCAACATTGCAAGTCTATGCACCAACAACTGAAAGTAGGGAAGGGGACATTGATAGTTTCTGTGAAGACCTTGATAAAGGAAAAAAGCAATGTAAACCTCAAGAAGTGGTCATAGTGAGGGGAGATCTAAATGCAAAAGTTGGGTGTGAATGAGTGGATAATATTGTTGGACCTCATGGACTTGGAGAGAAAAATGAAAGAGAAGAGAGATGGATTGATTAGTGTGTTGCAAATGATCAAGTCATTATGAACACGTGGTTTGAACGTCACCTGAAAATAAGGTTATACATGGAAAAGTCCTGGAGATGATGTTAGAAACCAAATTGGTTACATCACCATCAACAAAAGATTCAGGAATGCAGTTCAACAATCAAAAACTTTTCCAGGACCTAACTGTGGAAGTGATCATGTACCTGTAGTATGCATCATCAAGATAAGGTTGAGGAAACTTAAGAAACCAAAAGCAACAAAGAAGCTGGATTATTCTAATGGAAAAAGGTCTGATTAAAGAAAGGTACACAGTTGCAGTTAAAAATCATTTTCAGGAACTTGAAGATGAAGGAAATATGTCAAACTGGGAAATTTTCAAAGAAGGAGTAGTTGAAACAGCCAAGGAGATTATTCCATCAAAAGTAAGGCAAAAGAAACAGAAATGGATGACTGAAGAAATCCTTGAACTTATGGAAGAAAGATGAAAACCCATAGTTTGGAAGAGTATAAGAGACTGGACAAAAGAATTTGATCAATGCGCAATGAAGAAAAGAAAAATGGCATAATGAAAAATGTACAGAGATAGAAAAACAAAAGGATAAAAATGTTACATCAATGTATAGGAATATCAAGGACATCACAGACAAAGAAGGATGTACTGCTAGGGGACGTATAAAAGCCAAGAATAATAATGTAATTATGGAACGAGAACAAATATTGAAATGAAGGACTGACTGAATATATTGAAGAGTTATTCCATGACAGTCAAGAAGAAAAGCCATCTGTTACAATGAACATGGATGGTTTGAAAATTAAGTCAGATATATGAAGAAGTTATGTAAAGCTACAGGACCAGATGAGATTGCAGTAAAACAAAAAAAAAATTTGGAAGAGTTTGGTATAGAAAAGTTAACAACTGATATCAGTGACACTTATGAAAGTGGAAAAAATACCTGAGGACCTCAGTAAATCTTTATTGCACCACCCCCCCAAGACCTGGAGCCATTGAATGTGAACTCCATTGAACCGAAGCCATCTGACAAAGATCCTATTAAAGGTGCTGATAATGAGGGCTAGAAGTAGAATAAGAAGGGAGATTGCAAAAGTTCAGTGTGGTTTTGTTGAAGATCAAGGTACAAGAAATGCTATTTTCATGGTATAAATGCTTTCAGAGAGGGCAATAGAAATGAGGAAAACCCTTTTTCCTGTGTTTTATTGATTACACCAAAACCTCTGCTGGCTCTGCTGCGAGCTTCTCCGCCGGTGCTTCCGCCGGCTCTGCGGTCGTCTTTTCTGCCGGTGCCTCCACCGGCTCCGCTGCCGGCTTCTCTGCCAGTGCCTCCACCAGCTCCACTCCTGTCATCCCAGGCCGCCCGACACAGCAGCTGCGTGTTTCGGGCCGTGGGCTTCCCCGTGGAGCCTCTGCTCACCGGCCTTCTTCCTGCGCCCTCGAAGCAACCTTTTGTTTCCACTGGGTGGCATCTCCAGCTGACATCATCCGGCCCCAGCTAGATATGAGCGCGGCTGATGAACCACGTGGGCGGTTCTTCGCGCACGCTTCCCTAGTCCTTCTGGCCCCTGCAGATGGTAAGTTGGGGCTTTCTTCTATTTTGGCCTGGGGTTCTCCTGTAACCCCAGCACCCCTGGGACATGGATAACATCAGATGGCAAATGGGATCGTGAAATAAAACAGAGAATAGGGATGGCAAAAGACACATTTCTGAAAATGAAAAAGATATTGACAAATAGTAAAATTTCTATGGAGACCAAGTTAAGAGTTTTGGGTTGTTATGTTATACCAGTCCTCATGCATGCATTAGAATGCTGGACAATATCACGAAGTATGGAAAAGAGAATTGAAGCAAGTGAGATGTGGTTTTTAAGGCATATCTTGAAGGTACGTTGGACAAGTCGCACTTCAAATTAAGATATTTTGTTAAAAACAGGTTGCAAGAAGAAGCTGTTGGTTAACATCAGAAAGAGACAGTTGGAGCGTCTCGGACACGTTATGAGGAAAGAGGGAATTGAAATTCTGGTCGTAACCAGAAGGATTGAAGGACAGAGAGATTGTGGAAGTTGCAGGTTGATTTATGTCAAGAGTCTATCTAAATGGATGAATACATCGACATTGGAAATTCTGCAGGCCTCAAAGAGAAGAGACCTGTGGAAGACAATGATCATCAGCGTCCTGTTTGGATATTGTACCGAGACAGAGAGAGAGAGATTAGTAGCATAACTCATGTTGCCACTAACTGTCTGACAGTGGTGGATGTGATCACAGAGGTGATCATGAAGCCTTCTTAATGACTGCAGAAAAAAGTTGCTGCGGTTGACAGAGATGCAATTTGTAGTCTTGTGCTCAGCAGTGGATGCCCCATTAGGAAAGACAATGAGTCTTTGTGCTTCTGTGATCCCTTAGGATTCTGCCAGAAGAGAGTGGTTTAATTTACAACTCAGGCTCCACAAGGCCTCACCAATAGACAGGGGATGAGAGAGAGATACAGTGAATGTCTCAGGTGCTACTCTCCAGTTGGCTACTTTCTGGACTGCACTGACCCTACAGAATAATTGGAATTATGAGAATCTTGTGCCATTGCAACTCTATCAGTGTGCATTTCTTATCGTTCAGAATGTCACCAGGAGAAGCTGCCAGTACTTAGTAGTAAACAGAGCCTGTCAATCCTTTCTTACCAGGATATGTTCATTTTGTGGGCAGTGTCTTAGAATGAACTACTGGGTTCAGAAGATTCCCCGCGCTTGAACAAAGGGCATACTCACGATTGTTCTCACTCTTGCAAAGCTTTATTTAAGGATACTCACAGAGGCAGGCAATAAGACAGAGCAGACAGGATGATCACTTCATATCGGCTCTAGGCAGCAGCCGCTACCCCACATAGTTCCCCTGGCCCCAGAGTGTCTTGATCCCAGGGATGCGATAGCCTGTGCCGAGCTCTGCGTAAGTTAGATTTCTCGCCAGAGGTTGAGGAACTGCCATAACTTAAGAATGTACAGCTTATATAGTCTAGAGTAAATAACATTATCTCAGACTAGGGATTTGGTTATCTCAAGGTAAGAATTTGGGGATGAGTTGTGATCCAACACACCTGGTGTTTACCATATTCCGCTGTATTACAACATTCCACTATCGAGGTTCATGGTTCGGCCACTCTCACAAAGCAAAAAAGCTGCGTGCTATAATACCGGCGTACTATGGAGTCAGCATACAAAACTCTTGCTATGAGCATTAAACAAAGCCCTTACTATTACAGGCAGTCTTTCTTTTCTTTAGCCCTGTTTAATGTCATAACTGTATAAGGTAACACTGGTGACACCGGTGTGCATTTTGATGGAAAATAAATTAATTACTATCAGAGCTGTCAGTGCCTGAGATGACAGGGTATATTTTCAGAATGCTCAGTGATGCACAATGTATATCTGGGCTGCATGTGATTCACTAACATAATTCCAATGGGCCCACTGTAATACTCTATTAAACCACTTCAGTTAAAAAGGATTTGAAAAGCAAAATAGCTTGTAATGCAGATTCATTAATTGCACTTGTGCCTCCATGTACAGTCCAGTTTCCTGCTTGCAGACATGCTGAGGTTTTCCAGCCTTATTAGAAAGGATCACACTAGCAGTGGTGTTGTAGTGGGAAAGCAACCTTGCAGGTGGTCTTCAGTTTGAGTTGTGCACCCAAAGTTGTGTGAAAATTAAAGTCCCATAAATGTTATTGGGACCTGCTCAATCCCTCAGAACTGCGGTAAAGATTCACCTCATAGATAATCCATTCCCTTCCCAATTCAGTTTACTGCATTTTCTCACAAACCACACAACCCCAAACATGCACCTTGTTTTGGAACAGCAGATGAAGAAAAAATGTTTTTTCCAGAGCTTTGTGGGATCCCAACTGTGTGGCTCAATCCAGACCATCACTGCTTAGCCAAAATCCAATGCTGATTCAGCAACAGCTGCAAATGGCTTAAAACTAACCTAGAAGTTTGCACGCTGCCACCCCTCCCTCTCTACACTTACAGAGAGGCAGAGCCTCAGCAGCCATTAAAATATTTCTGTCCAGCCACTCCAGTATCTTAATACTTCGATTCTGGCTCAGGAAATCAGCTCGCCCATTTGAAATGCATCACATCAATTTTGGAGGGCTGATTTTTAGAGGAGAAGGTGTATATGTTATGCAAGTAAATATGGTATTGCCATATTCTTTGGCCAAATGCAGAAGGGTACATTTTCAAAATAGCATGCACAACAATTAAATTCAGACTTCAAAACGCCCTTAATGGTCACCATTAATCCACAGTTGTTACTCACTAGTATCTTACAACCTGTTCTAAGCCTAGGAAAGTATCTGACATCCCTGTGTGATAATCACTGCAAAAAGCCATTGTAAATCCCGTATGCTGTAAAATTAGTTCAGCTGATTAATATCTATACAACTAGACATTTTGCCTGTTTTTTGATATCTCTCTGGACAATCTGGATTTCCCTGAATTTAGATAAGAACTTCCAATCTAAAGAAAGACTTTCAGAAATCTCAGTCCTGAAATATGAAAAATTATAGCTAAGAAATTATATAATATTGCAACATAAATTTTATATTTTAGATCCAGTCAAAGAATATGGGTGTGCTCCATGGCCTGAAGTTGAAAATTTAATTAAAAAGTGTCTGAAAGAAAATCCTCAGGAAAGACCAACATCTGTTCAGGTTATTTTTTTATTGTTATTTTTATTTTATTTGTATTTTTAAGTATCTTTGTGTTAGCTTCTATCACAGACTTTCTGTTCAAGAAAAAATGGTGAACTTAAGTTAGTAAAGGGTACAGTATTTTCTCTCTCTCTCGAACTGAAATATTTATGCAACTTTGGCTCTTGCTTGCCTGGACCAATTTTACCATTTGATACACTAATCAGCTGCATCCTTTTCTGTATAGCCATGAAACACCCAAACCTTTTTCTGCTCCTTTACTAGTTAATCATAAATGCTGTGATCTATCAGCCAAGTAGGATTCACACCACATGGAAGTTTTCTATTAATGAAAAACAAAGAGAAGTTTAATTAATATTGAGGATGCAGTTAACCTATACCACTCTACATATTGGAAGTGCTGCACTGAAAATAGTATAGATCTGAAGCCTGTGATAATTTTGTTTTCTGTCTCTGGGCCATCTTGCTTTGTGATAGAATAAAATTTCCAAATATGCCCAAGCTCCACTGACTTCCTTTCTGTAGTTTTACTTGCCTTACTTCCTTACTGTAGTTTTTGATTTAATTAAATGAAAAACAGAGGAAGGTAGTGGTGCTGCTGCATAATGCCTACATAGAAGTGATCATTATGGGGGGGAGCCTTTTGTGCTGAGATCCTACAGACATTCATATCCATTGTCCCAGTTCAAGTACCTATGAAGCATGCTGAATAAAATGTGCTGATAGTTTTTCCCAGGACCTTCCTGTGTGCATCTGAATTTAATTGTGGCTTGCTTAACTAAATTGCATTTCATTCCAAGGGCAAACCTGTCAGGCTGAGTGCTCTCCTTCACCATGAACTGGCAGAGGAACAGCTATGCAGCTTGGGAGAGCTACATGAGTAAAGGGCTGCACCACTCCTGTTTTGATCCAAGTCAAAACCCAGTATGATCAAAACAGTCTCAAATGAGATGTCTGTTTACAGTCTGTGTGCTGAAATACTGTTCACATAGTTTGTAAAGCTTTTTTTATCCTGCAGAATGAAAAGTGCTATTTATCTTTGTACTGGCTGTTGCTATCTGTGGTGTCTTTTGCAGATTTATGAGATTTTGAATTCAGCAAAGCTTATCTGTTTGATGAGATACATTTCAATACCCCACGTCTCTACAGCAGAGTGCATTGTGGCTGCCAATCAAAGCTGCAAGAATGCAGTGGTCTGGATTGGTAGTGGAAACAGAGAAAATGCACAGCTTTCGATTATTAACTTGAATACAGATGGGCACATGCTTGAGGTAGGGGTGAAAGTTGTCATTCATTCCAAACTTGTTTGAATCAATGGGCACAGATTACTTTAAATATTAAATACATTTATTTCAGAGCAAGTTTTGCCATCCTTCTTTTCCTGTCATGTCTCTAGCCAACTCGTCTCACAATATTGCCTTTTCATTGCTGGATTTCTCTCTTCCAGTGGACTGGTTGGTTGCTAGTCATTACCCTTTTTGCATGCAAGCTAAAATGAGAATGAATAATCATCAATAGTGATAACCCTTAATATTAACCATTCTCCTGACAAATTAACTTTGTCAAGTTGTCCCTCATCCCAGTCTTTCAGCACCCTAGGATGCACTGACCAGTTGTCTCCATTTTGTTTCTGGAATTCCTATATCCAGTATTGTCACAAAAAGTAAAGTTGCAAACTGGACAATGTTTTTCCAGGTTAGCTTTAAAGTGATGGACTGTGTTCTTTTTGTCTCCCTGTGCTAGACATGATTTATCAAAGGGGTTGTTAAAGGGATGATTACTGTGATACAATAAAAAGCAGCGATCTTGGATGATTCAGTCATGGGATATTAGATATACTGGAGTTGGCGACTTTTCTATGAAAAGATTTCCTTCTTTTTTCTAAAAATAAAATGAAAAAACGTAAAGAAAATATTAAGCCAGTACTTCAGTTTCTGACAATTGAACTGTGCCATTGAAAATACACTAAATACGGTTCCATTTATTTTGGTTTTTTCTCATGGCTTTCAGACGCTTGTTGGCTGCAATACATTCAGAGAATTTATCTATTCCCAACATTTAGTTTGCTAAATCCTCCTGGGTCAAACCCTCCTTCTAGCCTTTCTCACAGCACTGAGCAGGCAGCTGGTTCAGTAGATGGTGCCAACTGGGAATTTTTTTTTAGTGTCGGGGTGGAAAAAAGGCTGTCCTTCAGCACCAAGAAAGATTTCACTGTCCTCTGTGTTCGATTTAGTGGAGTGGACCCTTGCTGAAACATAACAAAGCTGCTTTTAATAGGGTTTTTTTTTCTCGACTCAGAACATTGCAGACAGTAGAATATTAAGTCTGGCCTTGGTGACCCTTCCCACTGAAAAAGAAAACTGGATTGTAGCAGGGACACAGTCTGGTTCCCTGTGGGCAGTCAGCACAGAAGATGAGAAAAACAGACACTGTCTTCAGAAAATGTCAGATTCTGTTACCTGCCTCTACTGCAACTCTCTTTCCAAGCAAAGGTAGCATTACACATTTAAACACTGTGGGTTAAATTTTGAAAAGTTGACTAAACAGTGGTGTTCACATTTTACTTACAGACCCCTCTGTTATAGGAACAGTTAGTGCTTTGCACGTATGTTTGTACATCTGGCAGGGTTTAGGTGTGAGGTTTTGGGTGTTTTGGGGTGATGTGTTTATTTTTAGTGGGCCATTAAACACCTGATATGCCAGCCACTAGTGATTCTGTTGTTGTTCAATACATGTCCCTTGTTGAGACTTTTCTGGAAATCCTCATCTCATTTCAGCAAACAGAAGAATTTCTTTCTGGTGGGTACAGCAGATGGCAAACTAGCAGTTTTTGAAGATAAAGCAGTAAAGGTAAAATTAGCATTTCCAGTAATTTCTACAAAATGTAATTAGTAATGTGTAGAGTAACTGTTTCTAATAGCTTTCTTTCATGCAATTTATTTTGAAAAAAGATGAATTTCCATAACCAAAACCCAGTCCCTAATCTAATCTTTTAAGAGCTACAAGTGTCTTAGAAGTTGTATTTTATGCAGCAAAGTTTGGTGATGTGATTATGTTTCTGTTGTCTCCAATGTCTGAGGGTCAAAAGCAAGAGCAAACAATAGGGAGTGTTAACTGCAAATATATTTAAAAGCATTTTATTTTATAAGTTCCATTAATGGCTGTGCATTCGAGGACTTAGTTTTGCTATATCTCTTCCTTACTTTTTTGATCAAAGCACATTGGGTCTGTCAGTCAGGCTGTGGCATATCAGGAAAAATGAGCACTATAGTCTAGATCAGTGGTGCTCAACCATTTTGCCAGTGTGCCAAATGAGCAGTGCCCCATCTATCCGTAGACCAAATCCAGCACCCCATCTGGCCATGTGGAGGTGGGTGGGGGAGCAACTCAGCTCTGATTCACCTGTGCATGGGGAAGGGGGCATGGCCTGGCCCTAATTCAGCCACATGGGGGCTTGGGAATTTGGCAGCAGGGAGGGTGGCAGTATTAAAGTATTAAACTTTAATCCTTGAGCACCCCTTGCTTAGATTATCTTCTAGACCAGAGCTTTGGCATAGTGTTTGGGGCACCACAGCTCCCTGATTTTGAGGGCAGCCTCAGTCCAGATGCAATCAGGCAGTAGAGGAGTTATGCTAAGTTGTAAAACTGGCATAGGACCTGTTGTGGGTTCCTCTCAGAGGAGTATTAGTGGAGCACTGCCCATCTGTGATATACCTTCCTCCCTTCCCCCTCAAGTGCCACAGGGTTTGGCCTTCAGACAAGGCAAGTCTCTACCAGACATTTGTAGTACTGGTGTAGAACAGGGCTGTCCAGCTTCAAAGAGTTTGGGAGCCATGTGACCCAACAGGAGATGCACACCATGGGGACAGCACTAGCAGGGGCTCCCACCCTCCCTGACTGCATGCCCTGCACACATGTGTGCAAGTGGGTGCTCTCCCCACCCACTGTACATGCATGCAGGAAGGCCCTTTCCCACTCCACTGCACCACATGCAAGTGAGCAAGCGCTCTCATACACAGTGCAGCACCCCACCTCTGGTCCCTGCAGGCTCTCATGTGGCACTGAATCACATAAGTGGTTTAGGCTGCCGGCTCCCCCCATCACTGGGTGCCGTGCAGTGTTGTACTGCTCCACCCTTAGGGGTGGGGCATGCAGCAGAAGCTGGAGGAGGGAGAGGTTGCCTCAAGTACCTAGCTGCTGTTGCAGCTGGAGCAATAGAGGTAGCAGCAGCTAGGTGGGAGCCCAGGGGCCACATATTAACCCCTCTCAGGCCACATGTAGCCCACAGGCTGCCAGATAGCACTGGTGTAGAAAATGTGGGCCTGTGTATATTCTCCAGATTGTGTTCTTGCTATGTCAGTTTTCAAATTGCCTTGGAGAGCAAGATGCAGTGTGTTTCTAATTGACACTGTGTTTCTTACAGCATAAGGGTGCTGCACCTGTGAAGACATTGACCATAGGAAATGTCAACACACCATTGATGTGCCTAAGTGAATCCACATGTTCATCTGAAAAAAATATAATCTGGGGAGGCTGTGGAACAAAAATAATATCATTATCTAATGATTTCTCTGTTCAAAAGCTTATTGAGACAAAAACAAGTCAACTGTGAGTTGTTTTTTATAGTAAAATCACTTTGTTCTCATCCTTGTTTCCTGTCAAATGTTGAGTTGGAGTGTCCTGCCATGTAGCTTGCTCTTTGTAATTTTCTATTTTCCTTTCTTTTCCTTTGACATCAAAGGGAATACAGTCTGTTGTTCAGTAAGATTAGCAGTATTACAATTTCCTCCCCATCCCAGATGCATTTGTCCCTGTACTTCACTTGGAGCTATGAATTTTTCCATATATAAGTAGTGTAGTTATGTGGTATGTGTATGTATCTGCTCTCTGTATATAAATTCTACAATGATTTTTGACTTTTTGTTAGTTAACAGCTGAAATTTTAGTTTGATGAAGATGCTGAAGGGGTTACTTAGTCATCAAACTGAGACTGAAGTTCTTTGTCCAGTTGCTATAGGCCTCATGCAGGCAAAATTCACCCTTAAGTAAATGGAAATTTTGTCTGAATAAAGCCTACAGTTTTTAGTGTTTTTATATAAACCAAGCTATCTCTGCAAAACAACACGTGTGACTTAACACATAAGTCAATGTTGTTTGGCCAGTAAGTAAAGCTTTCAGTATGATGCAGCCGAATATTATGTGCATCTTTTTAGGAATTACACTAAAATATGTTACCAAAGACTATGAGGATAACAGGCAGAGAACTGTATAAAAGAATTGTTTATTAATAGTAAATGCCAGTGTGACAGGTTAGCAGCGTATGAGTTATATTTGTGGCAGAGTGAGTGATTTTGAACCATACTGTAAAATGAGATGGGGAAGATCAGTGCGGTAGAGGAGTGGTGTTTTTATATTGCAGAGCCACTGCAGTCAGCATGGCCATTTCTAGGGGGGTGAATTAGGGTAACCGGCCTGGGCCCCGCACTTTGGGGGGCCCAGCAGAGCCAGGGCAAGCAGCTGCGGCAACTCCACACCTGTGCCAGCTTCATGTCTGGCTGCTCAGCACCCACTGCCGAATCTGCTGGCTTCCTTTCGTCCAGGGGTGGGGCCAAACACAGGCTGATTTGCCCTGGGCCTCACACCATGCTCGGATCATCTCTGGCAGCCAGAATTTGAGATCAGTAGAGATACAGATAAGTATGTAGAGAAAATCACTAAAGAAAGCTGTTGGGGTATTAAAAATTAATAAAAAGCAAACCAGCCAAAAGCAGGCTGCACCCTTTTGGGCCTTGGTCATCCAGCAGGGTAAGATACACCTCAATGGAAGCTGAGGGTCCTTAGCATCTTGCTGGAGTTCCCCTTTACGGCTGCTTGAAGGCTCATGGGGAATAGCTGGATTGTTATGCCATCATCACCCGAGTCATAGGTAGAGAAGATGTGTTAACACATATTGGACTCATTGCTGCTTCCATGGAAATTGGTGGCACAACACCTACTGACTTTGTTAGAAGCAAAAGCATTAAGATTTCTTTTGTCTTTAGACCAGTACCCATTTTATAGGATTAATTTTTTTCTTGTTTTAAATGGTTAAATGCTTGGACAACTCTACTGACATGAAACATTTACATATTACCCTTTAATTTGGACTCAAAGCTACTTTGATTTTAGGCTGTAATGGTAGGCGGAGATGCTAGTGACCCCTATAATTAAGGAGTATAATATATATAGGAATATGCTATGCCTAATGCTTACTTTTCTCTTTCCTAGATTCTGTCATAAAGATTACAGTGATGCAAACATTATTTCAATTGCAGTAGACAAGTCCATCTACTTGGCTAAGAAAAACAGCCATTTTGTGGAAGTTTGGGATAAGAAAACAGAAAAACTTTGTGAACTAATTGATTGTGCACTTTTTCTCAAGTAAATATTTTATTTTATTCTGGATGGTGTGGTGTCTAATAAATGAATAATGGGTTCTGCTGGTAGATTTTACCTAGAACACATCATATTTTGGGGGTAGGAAAGGAAAATGATAAGATTAGCCATGTCTTTTCCTTCCTCTCTGACCCAGAACATTAGTTATTTCACAAAGCCTATATTGTCTCATAACAGTGGTGTTGGAAGTGGGTACCATATGCGTCCTTTTCATTCTCAGACTGATGTGAGCAGCTGCACCAGTGTCATCCTTTACTGCAGAAGAATTCCATGGGGGATTTACGTATATATATATATATATATATATATATATATATATATATATATATATAGTGTTGGGAGACAAAGGGAAGGAGAGCTTCCTGTGTCCAATTTAAAGGCAATCTCAGAGTGTTAACTGGTGGATCTTAAAGCTTCAGTTCTTTCTTGCCAAAATTGTATAATTTCAATGGTTAATTGGTTTGTACAGCCTTTATTGACAAAAGATTTATGCAGCCTGTATTGACGAAAGATTGTTTAAAAACTTGTCATGTAAAATAATATTCATGTCTGCCACAGATTTATAATGCAAAATCTCTTCATATTTCTAGGGAGACAGTGGTGAAACTCAATAACGAATCAAAACACAGAGTGGCTTATTCTGGAAGAGTGAAGACCATTTGCTTACAAAAAAATACTGCCCTTTGGATAGGGACAGGAGGAGGGCACATTGTGCTGCTTGATCTGTCAACACGGCGTCCCATCCAAATAATACAGAATTGTTGTGACTCTGTTAGAGTTATGCTGACAGCCCAGCTAGGTAAGTTATATTGTCAAAAGGAACTGAACTTTCATTGCAAAGCTAGGGCTATATTAATTCCTAATTGACATGAGATGACATAAACTAATTTCATTCACTTTACTCCACTATTTGCCTGTTTAATCTAATCAATGCCAATATTCTTATATTAATGAAGTCCCAGATGAATGCAGTGCTGGTGGTCAGACACAACAGCAGCAATTCCCAGCATCTTTCAAGAAAACCCTTGATTATGACTGGCTAGCACATGAGCCTGTCTCTCCCCCAAGTCCCTCTGGGCTGTGATGCAATGAGTGCATTTTTCTTTTGGTTTTCTCTCTCCTGCTCTGTCTGCCTTTCTTCTCACTTGTTGCATTCAAGTTTCAAATAATTGTTTTTACTTGCTTTTCCTGTGGCTTTTCTCTGGCCTCCACCCAGCAGAGTCCATTGGTGTATCCGTAGAACAGCTTGCAGCTTAGCTATGTAGAAGCGGAGTAAGGGATAGAAGTTAGTGGACTGCTAGCTGTGCATTATACATATGAACTGCCCCTGTAGCCATGGTCAGTGCTGTTATGGGCAGCTGTGGGTGCAGGGCCTGAAAAAGAGATTTGTAAGGAGTTACTGCTCCTTCATACCCAGCCACAGGACCATATTTGCCTAAGGGGCAAATCTGAAGTACTGTTACTTTCTTCAACCACTGTTTTTTTATGTGATCCCAAACTAATCAGCCCACCCCCACTTCAGTATACGCAGGGGTGGCTACCTTAAACATTAATGTCATAACACTACCCGGGGGACTAAATTTACCTTCTGCTACATCTTATAAATGCTCCTGTACTGCAGCTCCAGAGTTCTGCATTAGTGTGATTTAAAAGGTGTTCACAGTCAAGAAAAAAACCTTATGTCATATGTTACTGAATCTTGTCATCTCAAACTATGGATTTTTATTTTCACTGCCATCAGTGTACAAGTAACCCAGGATGTGTAAATATGCCTGATTTCCTCTGCAGCCCCAGCTCTAATAAATGTTCTTCAGTGCAGCCTACCTAGTAAAGCAGCTGATGAGGATGCATGAAGCAAAATAAATTTCCACTAACTCTAATTTCACTTCATCAGATATTGACTCTGCAGCACTGCAAGCAATTAAACAAGGTTTAGTTCAGTAAAGGAGGTAAAGAGTATATGAGGTGGGTGGGGAAAAGCAGGTAGTTTTCTCAGGTTGTTTTTCTGACTGTAGCTGCAATCATACAGGTAAAGGTGCCAGCACAGCCTCTGGGCTGCACGGAGGCCTGTTTTATCCATTTGCAGGACTTGGGCTTACAAGAGCAAATGTAGGGAGTCAGTTTTCAAATTTTAATCTTGTTTGTGTTTTTTATCTGGATTCTAAAATTCTGAGTTCCCGGCAGCCGAACGTTACAAATAGACATAGGTAAACATTCTGCATATAAAAAACAG
The DNA here is from genome assembly GCF_030867095.1 of Alligator mississippiensis. Taxonomy (NCBI): domain Eukaryota; kingdom Metazoa; phylum Chordata; order Crocodylia; family Alligatoridae; genus Alligator; species Alligator mississippiensis. The sequence goes on along the minus strand of NC_081827.1, from coordinate 28,530,284 downwards.
TGAACTAAAATAAAGAGCTAATTTTTGTGTGCTGATGTAATGTACTTAGTTTTGTAAATTTAAAGAACCTTGGGAAACTTTGGCTGATTCAAGGAGAATGTGTACAGGGGCTCCCAAGCCTCCCAGAACCATAACTTAGGCAGTAAACCACAATCTAGCCTGTATCTGCCCTGTAAAACACACAGGGCCAAAGCCTGCCCTTGCCCACACTCATAAAACATTGACATGTTTTCAGTGTAATTTTTTCTTAATCCAGTAGGACTAGTTGATTGGAAATGAGGGCGATACTTTGTAACAGGTTATTAGCCTTTGATCCCTGATAAACCCCTCACATTAAAAATGGAGGTGAAGATTGTGTCTTTATCAAGGTTACTGATTAAATATAATGGGGCTGGTTCTTCTTTAAGTGGCAGTATTACATTTTTATTTTTCTAATTACTCTGGCTGATATCCAGGTTCAGTTCCCAGACACACACATAACTACATCTATCAAGGCACCAAACGTCCGACTCAGTCTGGCTTTTAGATATTGTCTCAATGGTCTAAAGGAGGAATGGAAGATCTGGGCAGCTTCCACTCCTCCGTAATCCTAGGCATATGTGTTGAAGGTCCTAAGGACCTCTAATGCATATACCATGATCCAGAAAGATTTACGGTTGCCTACTGCTCCTAATGGAACACTGTATTACTCATATTATTTTACAGAACTAATATGAGTTTTACTAGGTTAGAAATAAAGCAGAAATTTAAGTTCTAGTTAAAAATTTTAATGTTTTATTTTTAAAAGGGAGCCTCAAGAATGTTGTGCTGGTATTGGGTTACTGCTATAAAGGTAATGAAGACAACAAATATCCAAAAGGTATGAGCAACTTTGTTTTAATAACCCATATTATTTATGTAATAGAAAATACTTGGTTACATTTTAAAATGTCTCCTAGAAGATTTGTTTACAACTTCTTCTTATGAATTTTCATTGCTGCCTTGTTCTGATATATTATATATTGTGGTCCATATGTTTCTAGAGTTTTCCCAGACTAAGTCTATAAAAATGGCAAGGGCACTGGTCTAAAATGAAATGTCGTGATTGTTTTGCATAAACCATTGTTAAAAATTCTAACTACCAGAATTTCTTTTGAAGACCCTCAATTTGATTATTTGTGCAGTAAAAGCCTTCGTAAAAATCCTTTCCCATTTTACTTTATTTAAAAATATTCATATGTATACATTCTGTAATTGGAAGTTTAGATTTTTATAGGCCTTATCCTACAGTCCTTACTCATGCAAACAGGCTCTATTCCACTGAAACCATCATTAATACTCCAGGGAATAAGGACTGCTGGCAAAGTAAAGGTTGAAGAATTTAGCTTGTATCCAGTACAGTATGTGTCCCAGAAAATGTGGAATTAAAATCAGATTTAATTTCGCCTAATGACAGGTTCTCCTTCCTGGGTTGTGAGGGGAAGCAACGACTTTATCATGCTTTCCAGCTTGAAAGCATAGCAGTGATTTTTGTACAACTGCAGCTAGGGTCTGGGGAGGGGGACGTCATGTCCACACCTGTAACACTATTTTTGTAGCTCATCGAAGCACTGCAATGCTTGTAGCACTCCAAGGCTGCAAACAGACATCACCCTTGCACCTGTCATACAAAAATGCCCAAATTTTGTGATGGCAACAACCCTAGTCATGGTTTATGCTGCCTTTTTGTAGCCCACATTGATTCCCTTATGTTGGGAGAGCACAGGCAGGCTATGGCTGCCCATGCTTTACAGTTGCCCCAGGCAGAAATTCTCAGGGCTTCAGGGGCCCAATGTTGCAAGGCAGCGGTCCCAGGTGACTCAGCCCAACATGGGGTGCATGTCTGCAAGCAGGGAATTTCCTTCTCTTGCAATCGCACACCCCATTTTCCTGAAGCATCAGCAGGGGCCAACCCTGTGAGACAAGAGCGCCAGTGACATCTCTAGACATCAGTGAAGTGGATCAGTTGTGCCAGGACACATGGCAAAGCTGATCCCACACCAAAGATGACATCTGTTTTCAGCTCTGGTGTAATGTCTGTCCATAGCCTGGGTCATCTACAGTTTTTACTCTTAAGAACTCAGTTCTTTAAGGTGCAAGTACCCTTGATCCCTGTGGAGAGCACTCAGTGCCCCTCAAGATTGAGCCCTTAACAATGGCATGTTTTCTAAGAGCATTTTATATTTCTATTTGTGTTCTTCCTAACAATAATTAACAATAAGCAGAAAACCACTTGTAAACTGCAATTGCGCTCTTCTGTGTAGCACTATTTAAAATGTTTTTTAAATTATTTTTTACAGAAGTGCAGTCATGCTTATCTGTGTGGGATATTAACCTGCCACATGAAGTACAAAACCTGAAAAAGCATATAGAAATGAGACAGGAATTAGCACAAAAAATGAGAAGTTTTTCTTTGGATTAAAGAACTCCCAAGGCAAGAGATGTCTCATCTCCAAATTTTCCATCATTTTAACTTTAACACACAAGTGACTTTTTGTCTTTTATTCTGTTACCTTCAGAGAATGATTTTCATCCCCCCCAAAATCATGAAATATTAGAAGAAAGAAGAAGTAAAATCTCTTCAGAATCTCGGCATTAGATGTGTGTACCTTCTAGGCAAGTAGTGCTGGTTTAAATTGAGCTCCCCTAGCCTATTTCTAATCTAATCAGAAGTATTTCTCTTGGGCTGGGTGCTGTATATAAAGAGTAACTCTACTGAATGGTTCTAAATCAGAGTAAAAATGTAAGCCTCAGTCTGTTTATTGCCACTTGCATATATGAGCATTTTTCACGGTTCCTGTTTTTTGTGGTACTGGCCTAGAAAGACAAGATGAACCTGTGATCTGACACAGTATGGCATGTTTTATATTGTCATGTTTTGTTGTACTCATATTTAGTATTCTTGATTAAGTGGAGGAAAATATTTTATATAATAGCAGTACAACCAATTAGAGGAACATTCACTTACTGTACAACAGTTTTAAACAGCAGGCTGAATAGGTCAGTCTTTTTCTCTTCCTGTAGTTATCAGCAATTTGGCAATTTTCAGTCTGTTCAAAAAAGATTTTGTGTTGAAGGACCTGAAATATTGTCTTGAAATTCTGGATTAAAATGCATTAATAGACTTCCACAAGGATAGTGCCTTCTTGCAGTACTACACAGTATCTGGTTTCAGGCTGCACAGTCTCATTCATATAAAGTATGCCATTGCAGAAAATATTCACACACCAGTATTATACAGTTTGCCATACTTGGCTAAGCAGACACAGGGTTATAATGCCTGACCTGAATGTACCCTCAAGAAATACACAAAGAAGAATGGCTGATGCTTTTAAGGTAACCATCCAGTCAGATGCAAAGTAACCAGAGAGTAGTCATGCAGTAAAACTATGCAGTTTGCTTGTCTCAATCTGAAAAAAATGGAAACTAAAGGATTGTTACAGTGCCTGCATAGTTAACCATTCAGCCATATTTTGAGCACCTTATCTATATTTTTGTGCTATGCAATAGAAGCTGGAGGCATTTAAAAATGGGCTTCATCTTGCCTTGCATAGCCCCACTGGGCAGCTGTACCCAGACATATTCAATTAAGAGATAACATTTTATTGTTCTACATCTATTAACTTAGTCTTCTGTTATCCTGCACTAAGTGCCTTATTTCTGTCAATCGCACAACAGGCAGATGCTTTTCTCTCTCCTTGAAACCAAGTGCATCATCTCTGTAGCAAGCCTAAAATCCCAGAGAGTAACAAACCCAAAGCCATTCCTGTATTTGTCTCCTATGGAGCCAAATAGAGTGTCGCCACCAAACAAGTTCTTTCCTCCAGTGTTTTTAGTTTTAAATGATTCCTGTACTAGGGCAATAAGGTTCCCTGGACTTTCTCCAAACATATCAGTATTTAACTATCTGCAATTTGATAAGGACATACTCAGGGTACCTTTCATATATACACCCTGTTTTCATTGTGATCTTATATTATGTATATTGAAAATAATTTGTTATTTATATGATATTTTATAACTCAAAGTGTATATTATCTTTATAATGAAAAATAAAGGTTTTTAAAATATCAAGAGCATATTTCACATGTTGAAATTGTTCATGATCATACTGAGGTGTAAGCTTTATAGTTGTTTATTAAATCCTATTTTGTTGTTCTGTTACATATTCTCCTAGTCATATTTCCAACAGCATACTTTATTTCACAGTATTTCTGTTGAGATCAAACCTAACCACTTACTAAGTTTGTTCAAAAGCCAACAGAGTAAGAGAAAGCAGAAGTTAGCAAATCAGTCACAGTGTGGCAGGTTTTTTTAATATTGAGCTTTCACTATTTAAAAAATAAATATAGATCTCCTAGTGGTGGTATCCCAGTATGACAAAGTAGAAGGCAAAGCCCCAACTCAGGGTTAGAGAAGACATATTGAGAAGATATATTGAGTAAAGCAAGACTGAATCCAAACCACCTCTCAGAGGATTTGCAGAACACTGTTCCTGTAACAAGAGGCTTGGAATAAACCAAGATGGAGGTTCTCATTTTCTACCACATGACATAGTGGTTGTGACTGCTCTCTCACTTCTGTCCTAGTGAGTTCAGCATATTACTGAAAGAATCATGAGAAGTAGTTAGTCTCAAAGTCAGACAGAAGGCAGGGTAGAGATGTACCTTAAAGACTAACTGAATCAGAGATGCATGAGCTCTTGCTTACAAAAGTGAATGCATCTCTAATTCATTTAGTCTATAAGGTACATCTCTGCACTGCCTTCTGAGAAAATGTCATGAGGAACAAGTTGTAAAACACAAACTACCTGCCCTGAGCAGCAGAAAGTCTTCCTGGAGAAGTGGGGAAATAGTGGCCCATAATGGCTTCAAATATAACTTTGCCTGGGCATGGAGGGTAACCAGCATTCTTCAGCAAGCATACAAGACCAAGTGAGGAGAGTGGAAAGATGAGGCTCCCTGAATATCTGCTGTGGAACTGAAGTGTCCTTTCCAAGCTGCAATTCTCCAACCATGAGAAGAATGTTATTTCCATATCAGAATGCTTTAAATCCCAACTACTCCCAGGTCAGATTTCACACCACCATGAGCTTTGTGCAGTGCATACCACCCTCTGGCAGGCTGAAGACTCACCAGGTAAAGCGTTTTTATATACCACATTTATGAGCAAAATGGAGTGTCTGGATTTATTAGTTGTCAAAAAAGAACATAATAAAGGACAAAAGAGGAAGTTGCTACTGAGCAGCAAACCATGTTCATGTTATATAAACTCATTTCCTCAAACTTCAGTGAAAGTGTTTGTGAAAATAAAGCAAGCAGGATATGGCTATTATCTAGTACCAGGGCCACCCTTATACAGCAGACCACTCATAATTGTTATTTATTTGGAATGTATATAAGTAACACTCAGCCATGAGGACCATGCTGTGCCAGACATGGTACAAACACAAAATGAAAGATGGTCCCTGCCCAAACAGCCTGTTTGCTGCAATAGGGATTCAGGTAGTGTGATTTATTATGTAACAGCTTCATTAAAGCTGTGTTTTAAAAGCATCTCCAGCAAAATCATTCTGGGTACTGGAGGCATTCCAGAAAGGGACATTCTGTTCAGAAGGACCCAAGTACTCATCCACTGCATATTGACTTTTCTTATCTGTCCCCCTCTAATCTATGGTTTTGAATTGCCTGTTGATTTCTCACAAATGTCATGGAGCTAATTCATTTACACATTCATTGACATTGGTTTCTGAAACAACCCAGTATTTCCAGGTTAAGGGGATTGTTAAAAATATCCAGGAGAGGTTATATAAGGAAGATTTATCTTTGTAACGAGTAGCTGATACCTTATGGAAAACTTTGAGAACATTCTGCTTGGAAATAATCCTATTTATTGAAGATACTTTCTGGGATTTTCTTCCTTTCTGGCTCAGTTTTACTTCTGTTAACATCAATGGAAGCAGGAGTGGGCCCTTTACTGATACGGATATTGGTAATAGGAAAGTAACCACAATTTAAAAAGCACTTTGCAAAACCATCTTTATGAAAGAAGATTAATTTCCTTTTTGTTTCAGAATATCATATACAATGCTGATGAAATGTTTTAGGTAAAGATGGTTGGGTTTCTTTTCCTGTGTAGCCTTAGTTATGTTACATGATTTTAATTTTCATGTTGTCTCATGAGAGTAATAAATTTGCTCTGACATACCTTGGAGCCAGTCACAAGGAAGGATGGCACTGAGCTTAAGCAAATGGACTTAAAGGCTGAATCCAACTCCCCTTTTATCAAGTAAGTGGCACTTGTGAGTCTACAGGCAACCCCCGTTTAGCGCTCTTAATTGGTTCCAGAAAAAACGAGCATTAAGCAGAGCCATGCTAAGCAAAACCCATTTACCCATAGGAATGAATGTAAATAGAGATAATTGGTTATCACCGCTTCTTGCCAACTCTTCTCACCACCACCGCCTCTCCCCGACCCCCGCCAGCTATTCCAGTCCCACATGCCAGCCCGGGCCAGCACTCCTGCTGTCCTGCCCTGGGCACCCGCTGGTCCTGGCCACGGGCACTCGTGCAGGCCCTGTGCTCACACCCCTCTCTCCCACTCACTGCTTCTCACAGATAAAATCCATCTACTCTCTACTCCCAGAAATACTATATATATTAACAAAGGTGCAAGTCCCAATATTCTGTGGACAGAAAATGTCATAGGTGTCATTAATGAGCATCCTTTTTAGCAGTTTCAAGGAGGGCACTGCAAACAGAATCTCATTAAAAACTGCAATAACCTCACACCTCTCAAGCTTGTCCCCACAAGACAGATTCAAAGTGTAGTGGTGAGGCAATGTGGGGAAACTCATGTCATTGCTGCCTGTCAGATTTTCCAGATCTGTGAATACCCAGGTGCTTTGCTGTATCACTGTAGCTCTATAGTGTTCTCAAGCATTAGAAGCAACTGGTTCTTTTTTTTAATTCAACCACTTTTTGTGTTAAAATGGAGAGTATTCAATTGTTAAGCATCATGTAAATGTGGAAGACTCTTTCCCTTAGGTGAATTGAGCAGTGCTGTCCCAGGGCTAGAAAACATATATGATAAGTAACTATTTGCATAACCACATCCTCAGCCTGAGGTAGCTGGACTGGGCTGGGCTGTGTCCTGCAGGAAAACACTCCCACTTAACCATAAAACGACTGAGCTGACTGCTAGCAAGTGCTGGGGCAGTGTATCTCCCAGACTTCAAGTGACCTAAGACTAACTCTGCCTGCTCTTAAGTCCTGATCATCTGTCTCCAGTTTCCTGACTCATGCATGAATCTTTGATGCCTGGTCCTTTGAACACAGATTCTGGCACAGGCACCTTATTCTGACCCAGTTCTGACCGCTGCCCTGGACTGCCTGTGCCCCAGTTGCAACACCTTAGACAGTGGCATTCAGGGCTTTAAGATCGTCGTAATGATTATTCAGATATCCCCTTTCTGCCCTGCTCACTATAAGTAGTAAATGCCATGAAATAAATTATTTTACAAAGCCAGCTTCTCAACTGTTTAAAACCTTTCCTTTATATTGCAGTTGCTGAAGCAAAGTCAAGCAGAGGTGAGTCAGGTGTGCTGGCTTCAATGTTGCTATTTCACAAGGGAACTGTTTGATGAAAGTCTTTGGCTTATTGGATGTCCTTCTCATTTTCACCATAACGGTTGTCATTAAGTTATTTTCAGGACTGTAGTCATTGATTCACACCACACAGCCCAAACCATGACATTTAAGAATTATTGTTTTTCAGTGAGTAAAACTGGAACATTTATAACAAACTGCTCATTGGCTCTGCCAGCATGCTACAGAGGGTTAATTAGCAAATAGGAGTTACAGAAAAGACCTAAAACAGCCAAATAAAAACACGGGGCCATATTATCCTATTTGAATGTGCAACTGAAGAGTGGTTCATTATATACTCAGTAAATAACAATATAAATAACAGATATGAAACTTAGATGCAAGATGATAAACTTAAACTGCTTTTCTCAGATAAATTAAAAATGGATACAGGAAGGTAAAAAAACAGAGTAAAAGATTTATTGGAATATTACCTTTTTTTTTTTTTTTTGTCTCCATAGAAGTAAACTCAAAGGAGAGCTGTATTGATTTATATATTCTTCTCTGAAAGACAGACAAGAGCTATTTTTATTTCTTTTGCTTAAGGAGCCTTGGGAAACCTTGGGAGTTACTGGTTCTATCTTATGTATTCCAGAAGATGATCAGTCTCTGAATGAAAAAGCATGTTCATAATTCTGGTTCAGGCTGAGTCTATATGTAATTTGGTTTACAATTCAGAAGGAAAACACTGAATAGATGCAACAGTCAGATAGGGATCATGAGGAGGAAGTATTATGTGCTGCGTGAAAACGGAAGTTAGAGAAGGTTACATGCAAGTATATGATGCCTAAAAAAGTCATTCTAATAATAAAAGGTGGTGAAATCCTGGCCCCACTGAAGGCAATGAAAAACTCCCAGTGACTATCAGGGGAGGATAGGATATCACCGTTGAAGCATAAATAAAGGGGTTAAAAGATGTTCCCAAGCTTGAAAGAGAATAGAGAAAGATTTAGGTGACATGTCAAAAGGTTTTTTTTCCTTTAACCATTGCATCCAAATACATATGAAGTAGATTACTGGATTTAATGGCTAGGTCAGAGATACCCGAAAACAGCCAAATTCAAAGCAAAAGTAAGACTTTGAGTTGGTTAAATATCCTATGTGTGTGTTGAAAGGCAGCAGTTCCATCTGTGCCACAGGGTGGGACAGAGATTTAGGGCTTCTGTTCGGTGGATTGAGGCAAACAGCTCTACATAATGTGGCCCTTTCCTTGTCCTCCTTTGCACTGTCAGCAAGGCTGAAATCATGTCTAAATAACCTGTGGATGTCTAGTGACTTGTGACGGGGTCCTCCTGATGAATGACATTCAACTCTGGAACCTGCTTACCCTATTCATTTGACAGAATCTCATCCCTTGGCTTGCACTGCCTGATTTAAAGGCACCCATTGTCTCAATACTGTGTCTTGCTAGACACTTGGTGGTAGTGAATAAGAGAAAGAGCTACCCTGGATCTTACTAATGGGACCCTAGACTGTATATCCCCTCTCTGGCAATGGCCTGCACCAGAAGGAAGTCAACAAATGGTCATTTGTATAATAATCTACCTGTGGGGAAAGGTTCTTCCTAAACCCCAGGGTGCTTTGCATGTGAGGACTATATTATTTTGAGCTCAAATCGTCTTGGTAAGTAACTATAGCACTTTTTTCCTGAAACAGCTCAGTGTTCCTATGCTAGCCAAGCTGGTTCTTGTCACCTGATTCAGTTTGTCCACACACAGCAATCCTTCTGTCCCTTCTGCTCCTGTGTAGCAGTGCCACAATGCTAGACCAGTTCCCTGCAGCAGGTGCTTCCACAGCAGCATATTGCAGGTTGTTAATACTATAGTTTCACATATAATGAAAACATGTGATTCATGGTTGCGTTTTTGAAATGAGCCTAAGGGTGTGTACAGACATTCAGGAGGCAGTGTAACTGGTGCTTTATATAAAAGCGCCATGGAGTGCCACTGAACCCAGCAGGTGAAGGCACTCCAGCAGCTTCCCAAGAGGCTGCCAGTCCACTCCTTTCCCCAGCCCTGCCTCCCTTGCCAGCTGGCAACTGTCACATACATGATTCAGTAACTAATTGCTGACCTTCCGTCCAGCCTTGGTAAATCTCATGTTTCCCCACTTAGCTCCATTTTGTTCTAAACACTAGTACAGAAATCATTTTCCTGGCTCTTCCTATCAATGGTATGACCATCTCTCTTTCCATTCCTTCACCTGGATCCCCCTTTCTCTACTGTATCCAAAATGAACTACTTGCCTTTGCTGTCAGGCTTCTCCCTGACCTGTCCTTACTCTGCCCATCATCATTCATGCCCTCTTGCGATGTCAGCTCCTGATATGTGCAGGATGACAGTTGCCATCTCCCACTCATTACATTTTCATTCACATCATCATCTCTTTTCTTCCATCCTGTTCCTTTGGGAGGAACTCCACATCCCCTTCATTGTTCTCCTCCTTTAAAACTCTCCACTCCTGTGATGCCTGAGCCATGTCTGCAGGAGCTGACTAGCTGCTGTGCCAAGATCATCACTTCCTATACTGAAACTTGTTTCTTTGTGCAGTTCTGTGTCAATTGTACCCATCTGTTGTCCCTTTTTATTCTTGGATTATAATCTAGGTGTAAATATCAGCCCCTCTGGGCAAAGACTGTCCTTTTGTTCTGCAGCTGTGTAACACTTAGCAAAATAGGTTCTAGTCTGTGGTTTATTGTGGTAGCACTTAGAGCAGTGATTCTCAACCAGGGTGCTGTGGCATCCTGGGGTGAAACCACATCTTTTGAAGGGTGTAAGGAGATAAGCAGATAAGCGCAGGCTCAGGCTTGTCTCTGCCTGGACAGTCTTCTACCCCCACTGCCCAGCCTCTCTGCAAGGAATTAACAGTGTAATATATAAATTAGTTTTTTTAAATTGGGCACCACACAATTCACAAACGTTACAGAGGGGTTCCTCAAGTCCAGTGTAGGGTGTCCCAAGTCCCAGAAGTTTGAAGGCCGCTGGTTTAAAGACTAATAATTTGTACAATACTTGCCCTCACAGACACTGCCTCCTGCCATGTCCTCTGGTGTGAAGGTGGTGTAAAGGTGTTGTGTAATAGTAATAGTGGGAAATTTTCATAACACCTTCTGCATATAGACAGTCATAGGCCTTAGCTTTATTAGGGAAAAAGCTGTTTTCTTGATGGTCTTACATAACACCTGGTAACTAGTATTGAGAGGATTCCTAGTAAAGACAGGTCAGCTTGTAGTTTTAACTGGAGTTAGCAGGTCAAGGTAAGAACTAGCCTCCTTCACAATTTTTTTTTGTCTTGACACATTTGAAGACTACAAGCTGTCTAGCAATGACATGGGACCTGGGTTTGATTTCTTATCCTGGTCTCTTGCACCCAGTGCTAAGGGAAATTAGACTCACTGGGAAAGTGACTTGCAGGACTAGGCATACCTTTTGCCTGATCAAAGCACAGTACTGATGTGTTCAGGAGAACGAGGCTAGCCACTTTGTCTTTCAGTGGAAAGACGGTGGCCAAAGGAGCATAGAGCTGCATTAAATGGGGTAGGTAATGGAAATTGTAATGGGAAATGGGAATGGAAATTACTAACGCTTAGCACCTCACTGGATCAGGCCCCAAACGATCTCAGAAGTAACATACTAGGCCATAAGGAAAAAAAGGATGGAAAAGGCAGGTTTAGAGTCAGATCACATTAGGCCATTCGTGGGAATTGAATTGGGCCTCTAAACAATATCCTTATACCTCATCCACAGAACTGTATTTCTACTAGTCTTAAAGAAGACTGAGCAGTGGTGCTATGTTGATTTGCAAAAGCTAAATATCTTGTCTTTAATCTGTATAGTTAGAGCTTTCTGTAAAAGCTTGTCTTCTACTAGGGGTATGTATATGAGGTTTTTTTCAATTTCTGTCTGCTTTAGTCTCTTTCTTTATGGAGATATTCATACTAATTCAGAGAAGGATTCACTATATATATAACATATATTTTAACAATATATTTTAAAAGATTAAACTCTGCAAAGTATCTGTTAATAAAAAATTACCTTATCTTTCTACAAAATAGTTGAGTGAAATACTAAGAGCAGCAACCCAAGTATTTATATTATGCATATTAATAATACTCCATATAAGCAAAGTAGTAAATATGCTGTAGTTCCGTCCATAAAAATAATGAAATGTTAGTACTGTGTGGCCTCACCACAGTGCTCAGCTACTAAATCATTCTGATTAGTGGGATAAAATTGCCCTACACAGTGTGCTTTTTTTAGACTTCTGGTGTTTGCAAATTAGCAAATTGCAAATTACTGATGTACCTTGAATTCACTAAGCTTTCAGAACCACTGACATAGTCTCTAAATACTTTGACCTTGATTCTAACTTTGTACACTTCAAACAAGATACATTAATCTCTCAGTTCTTTGTGCAGACTGCCCTTCAGAAGAGTGCTGAGTCTGTGAATAGATGATACAAGATGAACACGCCAGGACAAATTCTGCTCTCACACCTGTGTCACACTCAAACCTCATAGCAAAGCAAGGATAGAACTTGGGTACTCTATCACTTTAGGTAAAGGTGGATATGAATTTATCAAGAAAGTTCAATTTAAACTCAGTGCCCTGCCAGAAGTCTGACAGTAGCCCATTTTTCTAGAGATGACACTCTGCTAACATTTTTTAGCTCAGGAATAGTTACACACTTCTAGAATCCCCTAGTCTTGTATATATGCTGCTCCCTTGCCTCTTGATTTTAAATACCTCCATGGCTTCTTCAAGCCCTCATTATAAGAGTTAACCTTACCAATCAATGCAGGGGATAGAAATTGTCCATACTAGCCAGTACGACTCCCATTTTGGAAAAAGAACGTTGACTATCTGCAGTGTTGGAGTAACGGCGATCTTGTGTTTTAAAAGTTCCTTGGGCACAGGGTTTCTTCTGGCTGGCCTAAACTAAAAACTCACCATTTTGGTTTACTTCCAGAAATGCCAGTGTGTCCAATAACTCAAATACATACACACCATGGTCTTGCAGATCCAGTGACTGTTCCAATGTTGTCCCAGTCCTAGAATCCTAGCATGCGTGGGGCATGGAGATAACAGCCCTGAAGATAACTAGTATGTCCAGAATGTATTTATCTATATTGGCTTAAAATCGTTGTTTCATTGCTTTGTAAACCAATAGAGTCTGATACTAAATGAATCTTCTCTTTAATGCCACAGTCTTTCTTTAGACATTATTTGTCTTTTGTGGGACTGGGAGAGGAAATGAAGTACTTCATACACTTAGTTACAGTAAGTCAATGGTTCTAAAAATTTTCAGACTCAAGGCATCACTTGGGAAATGTCAGCTCTTAGCTTTCACTCATTTTTGGACTACGGAAAAATAATAGAGCAATTCTTCTGTTGCAAAGAGCTCAGAAAGATCGCAGTAGATTAGAATGCTTTTGACACTAGGGGTTCATATTTGAAATCTCTGGATTTATCTTGCGAATCACATGTAGGTATCTGCACATGTAATTGTGCTAATAGTGCACGGCACTCCAAGGCACCCCTAAAGGACCTCACAGCACCTTGCTTGAATAATCACTGCACTAAGTAGTCTGAATATACTGCAGTCACTATATCTCTCAGTGAAAGTATTCTTCTGTTATTTTCCCTACCTGGGAGTTCACAGAGTAGGACCTGCTTGTTACAAAGAACATCAGCTATTGCAATTACTGCCATGTAATGCAGCATGATCTAGTCATTTTCTCTCCAGAGCCAGGACAACAAGTTACAGTTTTGATTGCAGGGGAAATGCGTAGGGGGTGCATGTGGGTGTATGTTCAGCCCCTGAGCGTGGCAGTGCACCCCCTGCAAAAAGGCGACGCTGACACTCATCGGTGTCTGCGGGCGGTTGCTGCTTTCCACCCCACCGTTGGCACCGCTGGCGGTGTCTGCGGGCGGTCTGTGATTGCACCTGGCCGCTTCTGACACTGCCAGCGGTGCCCATGGATGGTTGCTGACCCGGGCTTGGCAGTCCTCCTGCTGCCAACAGCGCTGGTGACGTCTGCGGGAGCTCCCCACTCACTGCTGCCATGCTCCTGCCGCCACCAGCACAGCTGTGCCCCCACAGCTGCCAGGGGCATGTGCTGTGGTATATGCTTGATTGTAATGTTTTGCCATCACCTGCAGAACAATGTTTCTTTATTCAGCAGAGCCTGTGCTTTGAGCCAGATCTTGTCAGCTTTTTTTAAAGAAACCTTCCTGCTGGCTTTCACTGGGAATTCAGTCTGCACACTGGTGCAAGAATGAGGCCTCTTAACCTTTAGGCTTATCAGTGCTCTTTTCATCTCTCTGTTCCCACTCTTGATTTCTAATGTGCCACAGAGCAGCTTCTGGGAATAGGCCCACAGCAACCTCACTGCCAAATGTTTGGCTTTGGAGCCCATCAGGGGGCACACATGGGCAGGGTATGTGGCACGACATGTGACAGTAGTGGTGTAGATAAACCCTCTGTTATTTGAAGGTGATACAGCTTTGTTCTGATACAAGATATTTAAGCGTAACCCATTACTTTTGTAAAACGTAACTGGCCGAGCTGCTTTGTGACAGTGACCTTGAGGTAAACAGGTCTGACATCCTTGTAGGAGGAGAAAAACCAAAAAAATTGACCTTGCTGGCATTTAACTCCAAAAAGAACTACACAGAAGTGAGGCTGTTTGAAACCCTCTGTATCAAAGAACTGGAAGGTAGCTAATGTAAAGCCAATCTTTAAAAACAATTCCAGAAAGTATCCAGGGATCTACAGACTGGTGAGCCAAACTTCTGTTCCTGGCAAATTGATAGAAACTATAATAAAAAATAGGATTGTCCATCACATGAACTTGATGGAGGACAGTTAACATGGCTTTTGTAAAGGGAGATCATGCCACACTAATATACTAGAACTCTTTGAAGGCATCAACAAGCATGTGGATCAGGATAATCCAGTTGATATAGTGTTTCTGGACTTTGATAACTTTTCTGAAAGTCCCACATCAACAGCTCTTAAGGAAATTAGGCAATAATGGCATTAGAGGCAAGTAACTGGCTATAGGACAGGAAACAACTGTGGGAAGGAATAACCCGAGATGCACATACTTGATGATGGGCTCTACGTTAGCTGTTATGATTCAAGAAAAAGACTTTGGAATTATTATGGATAGTTCTCTGTACAAGAAGAGACTAAATAGGCTAGACTTTTCAGCTTATAAAAAAGATGACTGAATGGGGAAATGATATAGGTTTATGAAATCATGAAGGGTATGAAGAAAGTAAATAAGTATTTGTATTTACTATATCTAATAGAAGCAGGGTACATACAATTACATTATTAGCAAGCAGAATTAAAATAGAAAACAGAGCTTTTTCACAAAATGTGCAATTAACTTGTGGAACTTCTCGTCACAAAATGTTATAGAGGCTAATAATTTAACCAGGTTTATAAGAGGCTTGGAAAAAAAGTAATACAGGATGGATCTATCACTGGCTATTAAACATAATAGGGATGCAACATCCAAATTAAGATTTCCTCAGTCTCTCAAAGTTTGAAACTGTAAGAGATGAGGAGCAGAGGACAGATCTGTCTGGCCTCTTTCCCTTAGCAACCATTCTCTGTCACCGTGATATACCAACCACTGGGTCTGACCCATTACAGCACTTATTTTCCAGTGACATTCAGGATAGACAGCCATTTGATGTAAGCAGCTGGAATTCAAAACTAAGGGCATCAACATGCCACTAGACAAATCCATGGTGCACCCGCATCTTGAATTCTCTGTGCAGTTCTGGTCCCTACATCTCAAATCAGTTGTAGTAGAACTAGAAAAGGTACAGAGGGGGACAACCAAAATGATCACGGGCCTGGATCAGTTGCCATACCATGAGAAACTAAAAAGGCTATGGCTCTTCACTTTGGGAAGGAGAAGGCTAAGGAGGAATATGATAGAGATCTATAAAATCATGAAGGGTGTGGACCAAGTGAACAGGGACCTATTGTTCACCAAGTTCCAGAATACTAGAACTAGAGGGCACCCACTGAAATGAGTAGGTGACAGGTTTAAACCTAACAAAAGAAAGTACTTTTTATACAATGTGTAGTCGACTCATGGCATTCATTGCCACAAGAAGTAACAGAGGCAGATCTAGCACAGCCAGGTTCAGAAAGGGACCTGGTAAATTCATGAATGATAGATCTAGTAATGGCTGTCAAACAGAATGGTTGAGGTTGTTTTCTCTAGCATTTCTAAACCAGTAATAGTAGATGCCAGGGAGGATGTTGAATAGGGGATAGATCACTCAAGAGAGATGTGGTTCAGTGCTCTCCTTCTAACACATTAATTTCACATTAATGGGCTAGATGGCCCATTGGTCTGACCCAGTATGGCACTTATGTTCTCATTCATTCCGAAAGCCATTTCACGCGCGTGTGTGTGTGTGTGTGTGTGTGTGTATATCTATCTATATATAGATAGATTAAACTCTGCAAAGTGTCTTGCACTCTGACTTGTGCAGAGGGGCTTGGAGACCAACATGTATGATGGAAATTGTTGGTTTATATGGGACATTAAGGTTGGTTCATTCCATCCTGGGGCAAGACATTTCTGTTTCAGGTGCTTCTCAAATATAACAATGGCTTAATCCCATTCCAAAAGCTACAGTCTAAAGGACAGAGCAGCAGGCAAACATAAAAGTCCTACAGTAGTAAATGGACAAATTAAGTGATATATGCAGACCAGAGGACCCACATGTAAAGTGTTCTGCACATAAAAGAAGCCTCATCCATGCTCTTTGGTTTCAAATGTGTTCTTCCAAAGCACAGGCACCTGCTACTTGATATATCATTGCCATTGAGATTCCCCCCCGCCGCCGCCCCCCATAATGGTATAAATCAGTGAAGGGTTTGGCTTGATACAAAGCAGTAAAACAAACTAATTTTTGTGGGGTTTGAGGGACTTTGTTGAACCGCTCAAGAATAAAAAGAATGTATTAGAAACCTTTACAGGCACTGAATCCCCTATGGAAATTGGTATCTCTGGGCAGTCTGAAAAATCAATTGCAATCCCCTTTGATGTGTGCTGTGGTGTAAGAGTATTAGAAAAGTCCTGCTCTGAGATAAAGGATAACAATGTGAGATTACTAAAAGCTTATAGTCATGGTAATACACTGCAAAGGTTAATTACCCAAGAGAACCTTTCTTCAGGGCAAGATTTAAGAAAACAATCCCAGTGGAAGTTAATCTTCTAGCTGAAAAGCCAGAAAAGCACAAAAAGTGAACTCAATATCTGGGAAATTACAGCCTCTCCAGTGCCCCTCCCACTTGTAGCACATAATGTACCCTATGGTTCTTAAACCCCAAGGATTATGGCTGCTGCAATATGTGTTGTGTATATATACCTGTGAAGGTGAGTGCTGTGTAGTGTCTACTCTGCCATTTGACTGACTTCAGACTATCATGACTAACTACCTTTCCTTGCTGTGTAGTGTCATCATTGGCAATCCCTTGATTTGAGGATGATCTCTACCTTGGCTCATTGATGGGTCTTGAGTTGACTTCAGAGTCCAATCCTTGAGCCACAGATCTGTCCACAGAAGTTGCAGGTTTCTCTGCAGGGGAAAGTAGGTTGCAGGTTGGGATTCCTCTTCTTTTCCTTCCTCTACTCTCTCTTCTCTGGTTCAAGGGCAAGACACTTTACTTTGAAATAGGCTGCCATTTAGTTGAGATTGTGATGCCATTGGAGTCAGTTGGCAGCCAGCTCATCCCAACTCTTGACGTGAGCATCCATTTGCTTGAAAAATGCCTTCAATGTGTCCTTGTAGTGTTTCCTGGTGAGATCTCAGGCTGTTATTTAGCTGGGAGTAGAGCATTTGTTTTGGGAGTCGAGAGTCAGGCATCCACACACAATGTATGAATCAGTGAAGTTGGTGCTTGAGGCTCACTGACTCAATACTGGCAACACTGGCTTCAGCAAGGATGCTAGCATTTGTGTTGCTATCTTTCCTTTTGATATGGAGGATTTTCCACATCAAATGTGAGGTATCATTGGTGATGCCTCTCCAGACTCTTGAGATGACAATAGGTCAGCCACTTTTCATGTCTGTAGAGGAGGGTGGAGATACTGACTGCATTGTAGACCTGGATCTTGGTGTCTTTCTGGAGATTGCTATCAATAAAGAAATGCTGAAACAATTTTCCAGAGGCACTTGCACATCAGATCCTATGCTTGATCTCCTCATCAATGTTCACTGTCTGAGAGAGGTAGCTACCGAGGTAGGGGAAGTGTTCAACTACCTCTAGGGTCTTTCCCTCTGGTAATCTAAGGAGGCATGGGACACATTCATGGCCTGGGGCAGGCTGACAAAGTACTTTAGTCTTCTCAATTGTTGAGAGAGAGGCCCAAAGTTTGGTAGGCTTCTCCAAAAAGATCCAGCATAGTCTGGAGGTTTTCCTCAGTATGCATAAAAATGTTGCAGTCATTTGCATACTGAAAGTCAAGGATTGCTGTTTTGAGTACTTTGGACTTAGTGAAAATGTCCTAGATTGAAGAGCCCTCCATCTGTTTGGTTATACTATGCCAGGTCCAAAAGGAAGGCAGTCCTTAATGAGAACCAGGGTGATCGTCAAAAATATGGATAACAGAGTTGTGGCGATGGTGACTCTTTGCTTGTCCCCAGTTTGGATGACAAACGGATCTGTGTCCAATCTGCTACATAGAACAGTTGGAGTGATCTAGTTGTGGAGAAGCATCAGGACCTTGATACACTTTTCAGGACATCCAAATCTGGCCAGTTTTTTCCACAAGGCTTTGTGATTTATGGAATCAAAGGCCTTAGTAAGGTCAATGAAGACCATTTACAGGTCCTGATATTGTTCCCGACCGTTTTTTTGGACTTGCTGGGCAACAAAGATGTCAATTGCCTCACAGAATATTCGGAAACCACACTGAGATTCCAGTAGGATTTTTTCAGCAAGAGGTAGAAAACAGTTAAGGAGGATGTGGGTGAGGATTTTCCCTGCTGTAGAAAGGAGGGGCAATACCTGGATAGTTCCCACACACAGACTTACCTCCTTTCTTGAATATAGCCATGATGTTGGCATTCCTCAGGTTCCCAGGGATCTCTTTACTGAAGTGTAATGTAGCCATAGCTGAGCTAAGCTAGTTTTAAATTAGCTAACTTGAGCACTAATAGCAATGTAGCTGTAGCAGCATGGAGCTCAATGGAGGGAAATGGCCTAAGTATTCACCCAGCTTCAGGTGGGTTTTTCCAGCCTGCACTTAGCTTGCTGCCGTGACTACATTACTATTGGTACAAAAGGTAGGGAGTTGCACTTTCGACAGCAGTGTAGACATAGCCCTAGAAACGCCAGAGCTGATTGAAAGCTTTGGTAGTGACTTCAAGCTCAAATAGCTTTATAGAAGTACTATGAATTCAATACTCTTATTTGCACTAGTCCTTTTTTCTCTGTGTGTGTTCTGGGTTGCATTTTATTCCCACCTCAACACACACACACAATTGCCCTTTTTGTACTGCCCCACACTACAGCCAAAGTTTTTAAAAGCACATTAATTAGCATTCTTGGACTGCTAAGAAGCACAAGTAGTCACAAAACCACCTTTCCCTGTTAAACACTTCATACACTTTGGATTCAAATACTGGGCCTTTTAGGATCTGATTGTCTGTCATTGTTTTAAATGGATGTTTTTTTCCCTTTTACAAGACTTGTTAAAAGCTGATCTACTTAGAGGGCTGTAGCATCCCAGAAGGGGCATTAAAGCAGAAGACCCATTCCTTTAAACAAAACTACTGGGGAAAGGAGAAGCAAGACAGCCCAATACTATTCTTTCTACTACCCCCGCCCAAAAAAAAAAAAAAAAGCTTTCCTCTGAATTTGATTTAATAGGTTGGACTGTGAAGGCAGATTAAAAATTCTGCTCATCCCAGGATCATCTTCTGAATAAATTGCTGACATCCTCTGCATTAATTTACACATACTCTGACTGCACCATTAGGACAGTGTGGGGGTGGAAAGCCTATATCTCCTACATGATGATTGTTCTCCCAAAATTTTTTCCATAGGAAAGTATGGGACAGCCACAGTTCAGTTAGGAGAAGAAAATTGTCATAGCAACCTAGTGATGTGGAAACTACCTTCTCCCAAATTAGTCTGAACTTGTCAGTGATTTCCCTCTAGAAGAGCGTTGAACACTAGCACCACAACCCTGCTGCACACCTTTCAATTTTCACATTTTTCAGACATTGAAGTGACAGTTCTGTATATCATATAGAACAGTGAAGGCCTGATTCAAAATATCCTGGCGTCAATGGGAATATTTCACTGTCTTCAGTTGCTGTTGGATCAAGGCCTAGAAGAACAGATGGGCAAGCTAATTATATGCACTATCAATTTTCTTATGTTGTTGTAAGCATTTCCTGAAGAACACCCCCATAAATCTAATAGGAATGTTGCAATTTTTAAGCCCACTTCTTTGATGGCTAAGCAGTGACTTTTGGTGATGACTGTTCCTGTTTGGGAAATGTCTTCTTAAGACCTTTTGCTTCTGTGTTAATATTCAAATATCAATTTGATTTTTAACTGTAAGACACAGTGAAAGTTACATAAACTGTGTTTTTTAGCTTGTTCATGAATGGACAAAGAAAAAATTGATTACTCTGTTATATTTATAAATGTTTTCTCCAATGAGAATAGTATTTGGCCTGTTCTGGTGATTGGTGGGCATTCCAGTGCTGTGTCAACTTTCTGTTAAGAAATGTCTGTCTCAGTGGAAAGTATTTTGGTTTTTATAAGGCAAGGTTTGGTGTCTGTGTTTTGAACCCATGTTTTAGATATCAAGCTGGAGCTCATTAGAATAATGTCATATTGACTAGACACTTTGTAAGAAAGCAGTACTTCAGAAGAAGTTAGTATGCCTTCTGATATTGAACACTGCCCTAGGACCTATCTAGGGGGAAATGCTAGGTTGTCCCATTTGCTGAGGCAAGCCCAGAAAATCTGGGTCAGGCCCCTGAAGCCCTGGGAACACCTGCCTGGGTTTCTCCATCTCCAAAGGCACATCCTGATTCCAACTCAGGGTGCGCTTCTGCAGACAGGGAAACTCCATCTCTGCAAGTGGAGAAACCAGGGATTTCCTTATTTGCAGAAGTGCACCCCGAGCCAGAATTGGGATATGCCTTGGGAAACAGGGAAACCTGAGAAAGCATTCCCAAGGTGTTGGGGGCTCAATCCTGCATGCCCCATGAATTCCCCTGCAGGACCAGCTGGATCAGGCCCCTGAAGGCAGCTGGAGAGTTTGGCCAGCTATGGGCTGCCCTCTCACATCCTATAACAGTCTGCTGCATAGTTGCACACATGAATACTATCTTTTGGTCACAGTGATAAATTTGGGCATTTGTGGCATGACAAAGAGCATAGACATATGCTTGCTTTTGCCTTGTCCTACCATAAAAAAACATTATGGTGGCACAAAGGCAATGTCTGTTTGTAGCCATATATGGTCCAAATTGTAGCTCATTCAGTAACAATGCCTGAAAGTTTTGGAAGTTCCAGGCAAAAGACAGAGTCCTAATCCAAGACTTCCTTCATGTACCAGCACACAAAGATCAAATACTTTAAGGACTCGTTTGTGGCGTGATGGTACACCTTCTTGCCGGTACCAAGCAGGGAGGTGCTGCACTTGGAGAAGGCACATTCAAGCACGCCGTCTCCTGGTTGATTGAAGGCGTAAGGCTCAGGAACCACTCTTGTAGCAGTGCTATGATATATCTTCTGGTGTTGACCAGTCCATAGTAGGGCAGGTCCACCCTTGGAGAAAAATGCCAGCAAAAGTATGAACATCAGTCCCTGCACCCTCTCAGTAATAAGAGAGCTGTTATTTCACACCACTCTGAAAATACAAGAAAAAACATGCTCCCTGCCCCTTCTGTCCCCTGGCACTCTGTTCTTGTGTGGGATTTTCAAAAGCTTGTAAAGGACTTAGTCACCCACCTCCCACTGAGGGAATGTATCATGGATCGTCTCTTACTGATGGCTTTAAAATGTTGAAACTCAATAGAAGCTGAATGTGTAATTGCCATAGGTATATTTGAAGACCCCACCACCACCTTAGCCTAAAATTAAGTACCAATTCTGTAGTAAAAGCTATCCAAAATAATCACAAGGAAGTTTTCTGGTTAGTATTCCAACATTGGGGGTTGACACAAACTTGACTACATTTTATATTGCATGTTTACTTCCTATTATATGAAATATATATTTTGGGGGAAATCTAACATTTACCATTAATAAGCTAAAACATTAAAGCTACCATTCCTAATCAACTAAAACAAAATGGGAGCTCTAAGTAAAAAGAAATGATGTTAACTGATGTAGGAACAATAACTTCACTACTTCTACATTGATACTGCTTCCCACATTTTGTAATTTGCATGCCAGCATATGTCAAAGTGTTATATCTGCTGTCATGGATGCCAAATTATACTCTAATTTGGGATGGAGATACTGTATGTGTTGGGTATACCCTGAAATGCTACACCCTTATTAATCAGTCTAATAAAAACTATAAGCTATGGCAAGTGGCAAAAATGATTTTTTTTCTTTTAAAACTAGTTGAAATTTCTAGTTTTAATCAGAATCATCATAACAAATAATTACTGGTAAATAAAAGGAAGTGCATCTGCCTGTATATTTCTTGTATCTATTTTTGACTATCACATCCAATGTAAATTTTAAAAAGTTGGTACATTTTGGACATACGATGTATATAGACTGTGATTTAATGAGTTTCACAGCATTTTAGGAGAGAGCCAAAAGCATTAATATTTACTTTTTCAAACTACTCTTTTAAAAATCCTTCTTTACAGCATGTGTGTTCAACAATAACAGTGTAGAGCCATAGTGTCACCTATTGGCCAGTCAAGTAACTGTGAAGGGACTGGCTGGTTTCTATGAATATTTCATACATAGACCTTTTTCTGTTCTTAAAAGCTTTAGTAATAATTATTTTGTATTAACATCCCACCCAGTTTAGCATTTTACCTTTATTTATGTTGGTTCCTCAGGTTACTACCAGCCACATAAATAAAGCATTTGCCTTCAGTAAAAAGATTTCCAAAACATTATCTACTCACAAAACACCTCCATTACTGATTTATTTTCCTCAACCTGTTTATATCTGCCCAAGTAAGATCGCAAGTGGAGAATCTCATCTAGAAGCAAGCTTTCATATTTTTATTTGTATGTTTTCTTAACAGAAGTTAACACAAGAGAGCCATGTTCAGCTTGGGGAGCTGGCTGGAGCCCTGCATTTAGTCATTCCGCGTTAGATATGACCTTGCCCTGAGGAACTGAGAGTGCATATGCATTAGTCACGCACCATTACCCCTTCTGAGAGATGCAAATTTAAGTGTACAGCAGGGCTAATAAAGTCATAACTACCACTCCAGCCATTCCAGGCAGACATCTCCAGGGCTTCAAGGACCCAAAGCTATGTGGCCTGCCAGTTTCCCAGCAGGAGGATCCCCAGGCATGCAGAATCTGGCCCTTGGCATCCCAGGGGCACCTGTCTGCATTCTCTGCTTGCAGAGGTATGCCCTGGAAATTCCCCTGCAGGGGATCCCCAGGTGCACCTATCACGTGGCCACACTCCAACTCAGGGCACACCTCTGCAAATGGGGAAACCCTGACTCAATTCCCGTGTTTATAGCTGTTCTGTAGGGTCAGGCCCCTGAAACCCATGGGAGTGGCTGGGGCCCAACCCTGCGTAACAATAGGCAATGTGTCTTGCTCAATGAAGTGGATCATTTGTGCCGAGACATCTCTCAGCACAGCTCATCCTGCTCCAAAGACGACATGTTTATAGACGTGACACTTGCCTTGGCTGTTAATATCGACTCTCCTTACACAAGCATGCAAGTATCTGAAATGTGGCCCCTTGGTGGAAAGTGTTCCATCTGCTGGGGATGTGGGCAGAGCAGCAAACAGCATGTGAGCCATCTTCTCATATTAGTTCAAGGATGTTTTCAGGTAACTTTCTCACAGCCAAAAGGGAGACCAGGAGAGGCACACTCCTTCCATCCTGCCCCCCCCCCCCCCGCACTGTTGAGAGAGGGCTTCAGAGCATTCCCAGAAGGCAATAATGATTTCACAGAGGCACCAGCACCTCCATTTTATGCAGGAGAAAAGATACGTTTAGGTCTAGAAGGTGACCTATTCTGTATCCTTCTAACTGGCAGTCATCTGATGGACTTCTCACTTAAATTGGGTGGAATAAGATTCAACAGGGATTATTTTATACATGTTACTTGTAGCCTGAACAAAGTTTCTCATATTTGCATTCTACTTTACAACTAAGATTATTCTAATCTATATATAGACTGTAATGGATACCATCACAAATGCACAGAGAACAGTGTAGATCCATGGGGATAGGAAGGAAGGCTAAATTTAAATGGGACAATTTTATGTGCATATCTTGATGGTAAGTAGGAGTGAAGGATATCTGAGCAATCATTTCAGGGAGGGCACATCAGGGATGTACTTTTTGAAGGATATTTGTCCACCTTTCTGAGGTTTGTCTTTGTTGGATACATTTAATTTTTATTTGCTTAAATTATTTCTTTGTTTTCCTTGTGCTTTGATTAAAACACTCTTTATGTTATAGTGCTAAAGGAATTTTTTAATTATTTGCTAAAACAGTATTAAAAAAACCCTCTAAAGTTATAATTTCCCATGGATAGTCTGCATGCATCTGGGTATTATGCAACAAGAGAAAAATGAAACAACTACTTAATTAAATTGCATTAAAATCCAAGAGGCAAATCATCCCTCACTATTATTTGTATTTCTTAAACATAGCAGAGTTAGGAAAAGGGTCAGGTCTTCAAGCATAAAGTAAAAGCTTGCAACAGCTTTGGCTGCTTTTTCAGGCACTGAAATATGGAACATATCCCAACAGATGCACATAGCTGCCTTGAAAGACTGACTACATTCAAATAGTGAAGGAATTTGTACTGAGTAGTCAATGTAGCCATTGCATTCATGATGAACTTTGAAGCCAAGGGAGAGAATTCGATGGATGGCAAACTGTATGCCAAGTCTAAAACAGGATCAGATTCTGCTTTGACATGTTACCCCTATTGCAAATATTTGGCTTACAGCAGAATCTAGCCCACACTAAAATGTTGAGGACAGTTTCTTTACATGTGTAGGTAATGCCTATCTGAGTAATGAAACATTCAATGCAAGAAGACACTGGGGTACAGCTTGCAGGATTGATGTGTAGGTCTCGGGTGTCAAGGCCTGACATCAGCCCCTTCAAAGAAAACACAAACAAACCCATAAGGTAAAACTGTGCCACTGCTGAAAGCATAGTTTGCTGTTAAATTCAAAGGTGCCAGAACTTTTCAGGATTGGCTACAGCATATGCACTAGCTTAGATAAATGGAGACTACAAATACAGGCAGAAGGAACTAGACGTGGGCCAGGCAATTATTTCAGGCGGAGGGCCACTTACTGAGTTTTGGCAAGCCATCGAGGGCCGCAAGACAGGCAGCCAGGGGCAGATAAATATTAATTTTCTAAATTTCTTAGGGGCTCTGCGGGCCACACTTGGACCACCCCAAACTAGACAGATGCTCTGGCTAGCATTCTTTATCTAGGGCTGGCTGGTAGAGCAGGAGAGGCAGCTAAAGAAATGGAGCAAAAGCAGGGGAATCCAACTTGAGATCTTTTTCCAGTCTTGTGTTCCTCATAGAATTTGTGGGCAGAATGAGAATAAAGAAGACATTGTGATGCTCTCTGGTCACTGCTGGGAGGATCATAGGCCTATTGGAATAGCTGTGAAGGCCTGACGAAGGTAGAAAGGCTGCATGAAAGTCTTCAAAAATACAATGTTCATAAAAAATGCCTGTAATAGTCTACTGTTTCATCCACAAGTTAAAGCCTTTCTACAAAGACCCAGTTAGTAGTGGGTCTCTTCACCCAATACAGCCCAGAGGAACTTTGTGCTAGGGATTTGCTTTAAGATCCAATTTGTGAAAGGGGTGGGGGGAATCAGTACCTTTGTATTGCCAGGGACTGCAGAACAGAGTCTTGGTGTTATTTGGAGACTCACTGACCACGTGTCGCTGCCTACATGGCCTGCTTTACCTTTTCCTTGGACAGCTGACTTAGTAGCATGTTTTGTTTCAGTAGCGATAAGCAATGTGGCAGGCTAGCACAGCTATAGGGAAGATCTTTACTGAGTCTGCATAGACATGCTGAGACACCTATGGAGAAGCAACCAAGCCTCCTGCTCATTTTCTTGCTCCTTGTGTCACAATTAACCAGGACTCTCCTGCTACAAGGCCTTCTCCGTTCACTCAGTGCAGCTCAGGCAGCCAGTACTAGGACTCCTGCAGAGATTTTCAGTCTCTTGTGTTTTGCCAGAATCCTTTTTGCCTGAAGTTCAGGTGTTTGTGTATTGACATGAATTTAAATATCTAAGTAGTAATTAAAACACAAGTTCCAGTACAAGCACAAAGCCTGGCTTTCTGGAGCTGATTTTTTCAGCCAGAGCTGCAAACGCCCAGAGGATTGCTGACCAAACCTATACCACCCACAGTATGGTTGCTGCAGCTGTGAGCAGGGTGTCACCAGAAAGCAGATTGTGAACAGAAATGCACAGCACGATGACAGAGGACAGAAACTGGTTCTTCAATGGAAAAACACAGTTTAAAATGGAGAACAGGTTTTTCTTCTCCTTCCTCATTTCCTGTACAAATATTGATGAAGCCAGAAAGATTTAATCAATTCACATTAACAGGGCCAGGTCAGATTGGTGCAGGGCCCTGCTCAGCATGCTCCGTTTCTCCTCTCCATACAAACACTGGCTTGTGCTGTCACATACAAACCTCCCTCTTGTCCTCCAACACTTTTGAAGAACTGCTATTTAACAGCTGCAGCAGGGGGCTGCACCGTGTAACTCTAACATCAGTTTACCTCCCATTACACATGAAGCCAGCCACCCCAGCTGGTATTCTCATAGTTCAGCCAGGCTGGGTTTAGTACTGTACAACAACAACCAAAGCCTTCCAGCCCTCCACCCTGGGCTCACTTGGTGCTCAGCATGGATGTCTTCTGCATCCATACAGCTCTTCCCACCAGTAGCCTAGCACTCCACAATAGAAGGGTACATCCAGTGGTTCAGCTTCTGCTTACTGGGAGTTGGGGGTGTGCACACAGGCATAAGACAGTTGATGGACACTGAAACCCACCGTTCCCTTTTACCTCAAGGGAAGCTTTTCATTTACATACAGCCTCCAATGCATTTATCCTCATGTTGCCTCTAGGGAGAAGGGAAGCACTATTTTCCCCTTCACCACCACCATTGTTCAGTGGCAGCTGAGTGTGGATTTTTTAAGTTTCTAAATTTTAGACTTAGGTGCCTAAAGTGATAAAGGTCTTTTGTGGATCTGGCCCTTAACCCCTATGCCCACATAAAACCTGAGACAGCAGGGAATCATAGCCAGCCCCCTCCCTCAGTCCTGAGCTAACACCTGGACCAGCCATTCTCCCTATACTAAAAGGTCCTGGAGAAAGCTAGTGATCCAGTGTATGCCCTAGAGATATAAGAAAGCAGGCTGGCAGAGATCTTGAGCAAACAGTGCAGAGAAGGGTCAGTGCTGGCAGCCACTAAGGTCAGAATCCTATTTTACTTTTACACATATTTTTGCAACCAAGTAACTGCTGTTATTGCACACACAGCAGTCCTTTCCCCCAGGCAGTGTGGAGACACATCCACACAGCTGCTGAGTACATGCAGCAGGCTGTGCTCTGGCTAGGCAGGTATGAGGCTTCATGTCAGATGCATAACTGACAGCATTCGTGCCCAGAGGAACCAGCACCCCCCCACTCCCCACACACAGCAGCAGCTTCCCTTGGAGGTAGGGCTCTGGCTGGCACCAGCCCTGCAGGCAGGCGTTAGCACTCTCAGAGTGAATGGCAAGCAACAATTTAAAAACCAGAACTTGACAACAACGAAGAAGGAAAATGCTCTGTGTAAGCAGGTCACTTACCCTGCTGCCTTACACAGGAGAGTCAGCTCCATTCTGTTTCTCAGGGCAGTTTTAGCCCAGCCATTGGCTTTAGGAGGAGGTGCAATTTTAGTCTTGGTCTTCTCCACAACACTGATGTTCTGGAGTTTTTAACTCTTTAAGATGCCTCCATCGCCTCCCACCTGATCCCAACCCTCCCGGCCAGGCAGACCTATCTGCTGACCACCTGTGGCTGGGTTCTGAGCCCTTAAAGGGCCATGTACCTCCTTACACTTTGGCTCTTGGTTGGACCAGCACCCCCCCCCCCCCCACCTCCCACACACAGCAGCAGCTTCCCTTGGAGGTAGGGCTCTGGCTGGCACCAGCCCTGCAAGCTACTCCTCCGCCCTGAGAGCAGGAGCTGCTACAGGAAAGATGTTAAGTGCTAGGAAGGAGGGCGGAAGGGGGGGGGGGGGGAGGAAAATAGTGAGGCCACCCTCCCCTCCCCCCCGCAGCTCTTCCCCTGCTCACCTGTCTGTACTTACACTACTGTTGCACACTGACAAGTAAGATGATCTTTGGTAGGAGGCCCTCACTCATTACTGAAAATCTGCTAATAACAAAATATTGTACTTACTCACATATCACAAATTTCCTTTCCTCCCAGTACTGAGGTGCGTATCCTAAACAGGAAAGCTGATTTTTCTTTGCTGGAATAGAAGCAAGGTGGAATAAAACAAGCAGACATTGCGATTCATGGCTGCTAAGGAAAGTGCCACTTCTCCCCGGAGCTGCAAAGAGCAGGGGCAGAGCCCAGTGTTAGTCCTCACAGCTGCTGGCGAGGCAATAGCTTTTGACTGAAGAGTCAATGAGCTGGCTGAGGGTGAGCGAGCCACTGCATGTAGTCACTACTGGACTGGTTGTAAAAATAAATGCTGAGATGGAAAAATGTATGGGTAATTGCAAAACCTATTAGATTTTAATGAAATAAGGCCTTGCAAAATTCTCCAAAGCTGGCTCACCATCTCCTGGGGTGGTGGCCCAATATGCTTAATGGGACAGTGACTAGGGTTTTTCCTATTATATGTTACATGTCTTCCTTGTTCTCTTGGCGGTCAAGACTTTCAGTCATTTGAGACTTCTGTGAGTAGCAGCATATTTCAAAAATCTCACAGGAAACAAAATAACCTTATTAAAGTCTATTGTACTGCAGTAGTTGGATTTTGGAAAGTTTCCTTGTGCTACCCACCTGCTGCTTGTTACTTCTTCTTTTCTGTCCCCTCCCTAGCTGTATCCAGACTGTCATGTGCACAGTGCATATCACTGCAGTAGAGAAGTACAGAACAGTTCCCCTTTTCATCTCCAGATGCATGTGCACATCATACAGACACGCAACACCTTGCACCTGTCAGGCCTGCAGCATCTCTGCCATTCTATTTTGCTAGGCACTTTTCTAAAATTACAAGCCTGATTTAGAAACTTCCTTCCCCCATGTACAAGGCTAATTTAAATTGGCACAGAAGTTATAAGGAAAGTGTTTTAAGGAAATCTGGTACCTCCAAAGCTTCATATTTGGTTACTTTGTAAAATTAATTCTATGGTTCACTTCATTTTTTTCATTGCCATTTGCCAGTCATGTCTGAAAAAATAAATACTGCTTTGGACCAAATATACACAATTTTGAATTTACTGGCAGATAGTAGTAGTCTTGAATAGTTAAAGAAACAGATAATTATGCCTTAGCACTGAACTAAATCCTGAGGTCCTTACCCAAGACACTACCCTTGATTTTAAATGGGCATTCGCCTTGCAAAGATGAAGTAAAAGACCACAGGATTTAGTTAATAGAGAAGGGACCAGATCCCCATTTGTTATACATCAGTATAAATATATCTTGGTCTAAGATGGGTTAGATATGAATGACCTTGCCTTGAGCCAGGGGTTGGAGTAGACGAATGGCCTCCTGAGGTTCTTTCCAGCTCTACACTTCTATAGTCAAAGTAATGTGACCATAATCGTGTTTTGCCAACAGTCCCGTCTTAAAATACCTGTCCCAGACATCCCATTGGTTTCTTCAAACCTCCCCTGCTGGGGGAGTAAAAGCTTCCGAAAGTTGGACAAAAGCATTAATTTGAAGAAACTGATGATACAACTCGGACTGATGTCTCACTCCCCTCCCCCCTCCCACTCAGCTGCATGCTCCACCAAGACTGGAGCTCAGAAACAAGCTAGGTGGCATGTACCTTTCCTATTTTGAGATTTGAGACACAGGGTCACCCTAATTCAGTGGAGCTACACAAGCTGAGAATTTCTGGCAACACACAGTACTGTATGACTAACTTCACAGACTGCTAAGGGCATGGGGGTTTGCACCAATCCAGGAAAGCAAGCATTGGTTTAAAATTCATTGCTTGCGACAGGCACCTGCTTATTTTAAATTGTATAGTGGCATTTATAAACACACCAAGTAAAAATGTTCAGACTTTCATAGCTCCTGCTATTTATTGACAGGAATTTGACAGAGCTGACAGCTAGGTAGCAGCTTTTACATCTGCATTTAATCATCCAGCAATAAATACTGCTGTAACACCTGCAATCTTTTATTTCCTGAAATGACACCCCAAAATGTTTTTACAATACTGACAAGGACTTCAAAATACAGTTCTCTGGAAAATTTCTACTGCAGCAATTATTCTTGCTTAAACACCCAGTGAAACGGACTGAAAAACCTTGTGACCAATATTTTCAGTTTATGACCTATATTACAGACACAGTGCAACAAAAGAGCACATCTTCAAATTCCATGGCTTTTGTACAATAAAATAGTGATAATACTGTGGAGCTGGGAACAGTCACTGGATTTTTTTTATATATTTGAAGATTTAAAACAAACAAAAAAATAGTCATTAAAATTAAGTTGACATCAACTGTTGATTCTTTGTAGCAGCAGGCAGAAAAATAAGCCTGACAATAATGGGACACAAATATGTGCTGTGCACTCCCATACCAAAAGGTTTCCACGGCATCAATAATGCTTCTACCTTCAGAGTGCATCATAAATATTAATCTACACTCACAGCAGCCATTTGAGGCAGGTAAATGTCATTAGCCCCAGGACATGAAAAGGCAATGTGGCTCAGCCAAAGTCACAAAGCATGTCACTGGCAGAACAATAAATGTACCTGGCTCTTACAAAACTACTTTCCTTCTCTATTCACTCACCTCTTCTAATGCTCATGGGAAATGACTGAAAAGGCTGCAAGGAAGCATAGGCCAGCATTTTCTGATAAAATACATAAAACATTTATAGATTAGCTTGCAGTTGTCATAGGAAATGCAGCAATATGCTGCGCATAGCATCATCATACAAAAACCTAATTTACTAGTTATTGTGAATGCATGTGTGTTGTGGGTGGGGGAGATCAAGATGGTGCAATGGGGGAAAAAGACAAAAAAAAAAAATCAGATTCCTTATTACTGTTAGTGTCTATCAATAAAAACCACAAACACAAAGTTTGGACCTTCCTCAGCTATAATTTATCTGGCCCTTGAACAAAGATTTAAAAAAAGCTTATGGGAAGCAGGCTGGAGATGGAAGAGGGAGAAAAGACACCACTTTAATTCTATTTTATAATTCCCATGTGCAGGGAGCTGTGAGGAATTTCAGCTATACCTCTTCCCAGCAAAGGAGATCATGCTCTCTCTTTTGTCGCTGAAAGGACCAAAGTAAAAACATTTGTTGTTCCTTCTTCCATCACAAACTACTTCATACACATTAGAATACAGGGGAACAAAACAGGCAGTCTTCTATTTGCAATGTAAAATAATCTGATTCAGTGGGCTCTCAGAGCAAAAGACCAGCACCATTTTTACTTAATCTAAGTGAGGAACTCAAGTATCCAGAAAAGTGTCCTTTTATTCCCCCAGGCTGGTATAGCACTGGTCAAGCTGTTATGCATAATGATGTGCCATGGTGTGCTGGAGCTGCCACTGGAATAAACCAAGAGCAAATGATGTTACATTATTACTCTTTAATAATAGCCCCCTTCTGCTAGTCTCAATTCTCACTGCAAGTGTCACAAGTTTTGGATAAGACACTGGCAGTGAAAAAAGGTGGCACATCCTTGGTGCCAGAACTCGATGGTACCTTACTCAGCATTCAGCTCTGTTGTGGATAGCAAAAGTCTTGTACCATCAGGCACTGCTAGGTGCAAGCAGGTTTTTATACACAAACAGCAACACTTACTGCTGAAGTCTCAAAAATTCCTTGCAAAATCTTGCAGGAGCTAAGGAAAAAAAAAAAATCTTACAGTTTCGTCCCCAGCCCAGCAGGAGCTGGGTATCCTAAGGAGACAAGGAAAAGAGCCACGGCAGTGAGTTGAAATGGAGTACTGGTAATTCCTATTAGCCTAGTCACTCCTGTTGGATTCAACACCAGCGTTAACTGCAGCAGCCCACTGATCCTTGCTGAGGCAGGAGACAGAATACAAAAATGTTTAGTCTTGGATGGAGAAGAGCACTGGGTGAGCAGAGTTCACTAAGGCTCTGTGACATGTTCTTGTTTGCTGGGGATTTGCATAAGGTATAAAAATGTATGCAAACAAGTATTTTACAACACATCAAAATACCAGGGTACTGCCTGAGCCCCAACACCTGCACAGAGCTAGAACCAAAGGAATTATAATGGAAGTACATAAGAGAACTAAGTGCCTGGAGTAAAGTATCATGGCTAGAACAGGTGCATATTGTACAACTGTTCTTATTTCGTGGAACAACATTTAAGGCAGGGACAGAGCTTTTTCCATGGACAACTTCCCTCCAAACTGAGCAGTTCTGATACATCTTCCCAAATAACAACAGTGCTCTGTTATATTTAAAATATATTATGGAGTAACATTAATGCCAAGGATGTGACTGGTGACCTTAGTTACATCCCCAAGCTTTGTACTTGCACAGTTTATTTTCATTTCTTAGAGGAGTGACTTCGCATTCTTTATACCAAATCTTCCATCTTTGCCTTCAGCTCCACTTCAGAAATTTGTTTGGTTATCCCATGAATTATTACATCCAATATAGATAGTCTGTGCAGCTGATCACACCTGAGTTCACTCTGTAAAAACATCCAGTTGTGATGAGTAAGTAGCCATACAAGCAAGTCTTGAATCCAGAGGGTCAAAGGACTCTCTGAAAAAGAATTCCTCACTGGGATACAGCCAGTGGGGAACATCATTGCTTGAGGTTGCCACACTGCTGACCAGCCAAAGTAGCTCCACCAGCAGCAATACTGGGCACTATAAAATGGAGTGCACAGGTCCCATGGATGTAATACAAGCCTTGTAGTCTGGCTCGTTCAATAACAGCAGAGATGAACTAAACTGCTGCAAGGATGAGACACACCAAGCCAAGCCATTTAATACAGTCACTGCACAGCGATTTCTTTGCTCAGTACAGACAAGAGCCCGTTTCTTATCTGAATAATTTTTAACCTGTCAAACTTGAGGCTTCACAAGCCTCAAACGAGCCACCTTATAAACACTTAAACAGATAAAGACCCAACATTACCAAGGTACAGCCAAGCATCCCTCCTGACCCCACAAAATGGACACATACTTGAACAAATGGATGGTTTCTATCCAAGTGGGAAATGTTGAGGTCCTATGATTTGAATGGTTGCTTTAAAAAGCTTCACTGATTTTTAAACAGATCAGGTCTGGAAGGGGATGGTGGAGGTGGGGAAGGCAGTTCAGTACATCTCACAGGGGAAAAAAAATCTGCCAGTTAATCCAGTCATGTTTTCTGCTAGAGGTAACAATTCCCTTAAATTTCATCCCAGTTAATGCATTCTAAACTTTACTTTAAAAAGAAAAAGTGAGCTTCCTTCTTCCCGTCATACACTCATCTGAACCTTATTCCCTTTACTTAGCACCAGAGAGGCAAAGGAAAGAGGTAAAGTTGTTGCAAGACTCCAAACCAGCGCAGCTGCAACTAACCCAACCAGCTGCTAAAATAAGGAAGTGCAACAAACTACAGCCCACCTGGTACAAGCAGGATATCTGTGCACTGAAACTGGAAAAGAATAATGTTCTGAGGGCTGCAAAGTATAAAGGGGTTATCAAGCAAGTTTAATGTAAAGCCATAAGCAACCAAGCCTCTGCAAAAACCAAAACTCAAGCAGCTGAATCCCTGAAGGGAAACCTGAACAAATGTATCTGCTGAACGCTGTTGCAATTCATTCCCATCTGTGGCCATGATATACGATACAAGGTTGCTATATTCCATTTTTTTTCCCTGGTTTTCCCTCTGAAACATCACTTGAATTTCCTCTAGGGAATACAGGAGATAGCAGGTCAGATGATTTGTCCACCCTCTCTTGTATTCTGTCTCTGGCTGTGGCCTATGACACAATTTAACAAAACACCTGATAATTCAGAATAGCCAGAAACATATACTCGTCACCACTGAGAAGGGAATTTGTCCTTCACCACAAATCATAATTTTTACCAAAGAGTTACTAACTGCATCTAAAGATGCTTGATATTTTATTCATTTCTTATTTTTTATTCTTTCAATATGCCATATCAATATCTTTCAGCAGAGACCCTAATTTCATTGTACTTTGCATAGCTTTTCCTTTTTCCTTCAAAGTGCTGACTTTGGAGTACTGCTGTCTTTTGTAATACAAGAAAAATAAAAGCTCTTCCACTGACTTGACTGTCCTTATCCATTTGCTTTCATACCTATATATTTACTGATGTATACATCTGCTCATCTTTCTTGTCTGTCCACACTGAAGTTATATGTTAAACATTTTCAGAAATGTTTTGTGTGGCTTTATTATTGTTTTTTTCATTCTGTGAACTCAAAAGAAATGTCTTATGCTTGATTTTCATTAGTACTGAACAGCCATAGCTTTAGACAGTCAATGAGATTTCTGGGTGCTCAGCAACTTCAGCTGTCAAAAAAACCTGGAACTGCTTTGGAAGTCTGGCTCCCCACTCCTATGAAGTTTTGCCTATTTGAAAAAAATATTTTGCCCTTCGTTTCTGCCTTAGACTTTAAGCTGTGGCAAATAAAGAGTTAATGCAATTTGGAAGGACATGCCATTTTTAAATTATTTGCTAACTTCTGACTGAAAATGTAGTGTATTACAAAATAATCCTTCTTATGAATAGTCCCTCAAATCTATAACT
This sequence comes from Alligator mississippiensis, assembly GCF_030867095.1. Taxonomy (NCBI): domain Eukaryota; kingdom Metazoa; phylum Chordata; order Crocodylia; family Alligatoridae; genus Alligator; species Alligator mississippiensis. The sequence goes on along the minus strand of NC_081827.1, from coordinate 28,495,391 downwards.
GTCATCTACCATCACACTGCCCAAATTCACATATCAAGCCTTCCTTGCTCACTTGACTATAAATGAAAGGACAAATTCCATCTGTCTAATCAACCGAATAATGCCAGCTTTCCAACTTTTCTGGAGAGTCTCGCTCTTTCCATTTTCCATCCTTTAGCTCTAACACTTTTGTCCACCTATTCAAAGAAAATCAGAATTCCAAGAAACCACTGCAATATGTGTCATGAACTTGTAACGCTCTTTGTATCAATGCACAACAGCTGTCCCAGGTGTGGTTGTAAACCTTATCACTTCTAACACCTGATACAGTTCAGGTCCAGCTAAACTGTTGCAGTTTATAACTACCTTACCTTCGTAGGCACAAGCAGCAGCCAAGCTTGGCAAATGCTAGGGTAAATTGTCCCTCGTTCCATCCCACAGCACAGTGCTTCATATCCAAGTCACCCTAAAAGCCCCGCTCCTAGCAGCAATGCTGAGCACTACAAAACAGAGCGCACAAGTGCCATAGGATAAGACTCGTGTGAATGCACTGATTCTTTCAAAAGCAGTACACATGCAGCACAAGGATGTGTAGCACACAAAGCCATTCAATGTGGGCATTGAAGACAAGAGCCTGTTTCCTATCGAAATCAGTTTTAATCCAGGTCAAACTTGCTTCCCACCTCAAATGACTATTTCCTTGAATTTGGTCCGCTACAGTAGCCAAAATAAAGTATAGTTTTCTCCCTTTCCCACTTCAACACTCACATAATGTTCATGTTAAGATTGTTTTTAGGCTTACAATCAGGACAGGGCAAATCAGTTTAATATTTATACTGGGCTTGTGACAAATTCCAGCACTTTATGGAATGTGTCAATAAAAGTAAGTAAAATCTGAAAACAATCAACAGTAGGGGTATTCTTTTTCTATACTCAGTCCTCCATGTTGTAATAACCATTGCAAAGCATTGAGGGCCCAAGATTAGAATTAGCTCCTACGAAAGGAAAGGAACTTTTGTCAGTCTTTCATCTGGGTAGAGTAGCTGTGTGTAACTATAGATTTCTGTCAGTAGTTCAGCTACAGTATAGTTGCCTTCATCTTATTAAGACTACCGCATTACCACTATCCACTCCCATTTGCATATTACAGCTTTATGCCCATAGTGTAGAACTTAAAAAGCTTTCATGGCTCAACATCTTTCCCCACCATTTATCTGCAGAGAAACAATTGATTCAGCGCAGTCACCTGTTTCTTGGAGATTGTCTCCAGTTCCCCGGATGGGCCAGTCAACTTATTGACTTGCCAAAAATCTGTGCTTCCTGTGGAATTTAGCAAGAAGCTGCCTTGCTGTTCTTAGCTATTTGTTCCTCCAATCTCTTCTCTGTCCTCTGATCTCCATTTTTTATTTGTCACGTAGCAGACAGATGTGTCTGTTCTTTAGAAATAGAAGACATTTCTGTATTGAGCTGGAGCAGAGAGGTGGTTTCTCACACTTGCTGGCTGAGTTTTGCACTGGGATAAGCAAACAAGTAATGACTCGCTCAAAAAACCTTTTGAAGACATATTGTTCCTGGCTCCTCAGCTCTAACGCAAAGATATAGGACCCAATTCTTGTCAGGCTCCAGGAACTCCTGGAATCAACATGATCTGATTGTTGACAAAGTGGTTGTGGGTAGAAATACAGAGAAATGTGCCTTGCTTGCTCTGTGTCCTTTTCCTTCCTGTAGGTAATGGTGGTATTAGAGAATGGTAGTGGCAGCTGTGAGGGCTATGGCTCAAGCTCCATCTCACCTCATCAAGCTTTCCCTTCCTTTCTCTAGTTCAGGGTTTCTTATAGCCCTCCTCCCAAAAACCTGTCAGCAGAATAACTAAGCTCCCACATCTTCTGGTTAAAAGAAGGGCTTGCATCCCATTTCCGTAAACCTGGCAGCAAACCTGGCTTCATGAAGTACGACTATTGCTGCCAAACTGCTGCATATAAATTAGTTTTTACAGGAGTTTGACTTCATAGGCATGGACTTTAGGTTCACTCTGGACACGGTCGTTCTCCAGTAACGTGCCTGCTATATCAAGATGTTGACCTCATGGTACATTTTGGCTTCACTTGACTCCATGTGCACTTAAAAGAGAGAGACAAATTACACAGATTTTGTTTGTTTGTTTTTTTTTAAAAGGCTTGATTTTTGCTGTCCATCAGCACTGTCTCAACATATTGCACAATGTTTTATTATAAAAAAGTGTCTTCTGTATCAGGCAGAAAGAAAAAGGTTTCCTCAAGGAGTTACTAATGCGTACCATTGTCTGTAGTTAGAGGTAAGTGGTTGTTTATGTGGCCATCAGGAAGTGGGACCTAATTGGATAGAAATAAAAACTTATTAGTTGCCTGTCCAAAAATTGCATGCATTGCATGGTTTTGGTTTGAATGTACAATCCCATTTTTGGCTTTTCTGTGTTCTTGTGATTTCTCCTTTCTAGCAAAGTATAAACCATCCAACTATAACAGCCTAGCTTAAAAAAAAAATATATATAAAAAAAAACCAAAAACAACCCCCCTCCCCCCCCCCCACACACACACACGATCAAACTGTTTTTAAAAGCTTCTTGTCATGCTTCTGTTGAAGAGGATTCTGTTTGAACATCTTACACAAGAGAAGTATTGGGTGCTATCATTGTTTGCTCACATAAGAGCTGTTTTTTTAAACAAACCTTGTACTGTACTTAAAAATGTTTATACCGTTTCTTTAAATTTATCACAAAACGTACTCTTACCGATATAGATTTATATGAGCCCAGTCTGAAACGACAGCAGATGATTTCCACTATGAATCTTCCAATGCCATGTAAAATGCCTGTAATATCAGACAGGGTTTGAGTTTTTACAAGGGATGAGAGAAGAACTCTGCACTAAAAGCTTTTGAAATGACAACAACAAAACACTATTTCAGGACAATAGACCACAGTGTATGAACAGAAAAAATATATGTTTATACTTTTGCTGATTTCCTTAGAGACTTCTAAGTTGTAATGAAAAACATTTTAGTTCTTACATATATCAGAGCAAACTCTCCCCACCAGTTTAATTTCGACTTAAGAAAGCATGAATTAATCAACAAAGATTTGCATTTATTCACTGGCTGAGTCAGGGGTGAGAAACAAAAAAAATTGATTCTTGATTGACAAACTATTATTTTAGACCAAAAAATAAAATAAAATAAAAAAATCCATCCATAAAGGAAGACTGTTTTCCACCAAGGACCTGACAGCTTTTTTGCTAGCTTAGTTTTTAAACCAAAAGAAGTATAATTGTACTGTATTCTACAAAGTGTCCCCTGGCAACAGGCATGTGCTACACGCTTGCATTATGCACTGAATAAGTCAGTGCTTGAAACTAAGACCTGTCTACGATTTATAACAAGGAAGACACTGAACAAAATAAGTTCTTAAATTGCAAATCCCATCCAGGGCACTGGTAATCAGAGTTAAAAAGCAACTTTGTCCCAGGAAGCAACACAGAACCAATTAGCAGTTTCAAGCTACAGAGGTTTTCTATGGAACTGTTCCAGGCGCATACATTTTCACACTTTTCTATTTCTATAGAAGCACCAATATATTATTTTTTCCTTGGAGACTAATGGAATTTGTAAACATTTTATTGGGCTTGGTGGTGGCTGGAAAATCTAGAATGGTTACTCAAGCAAAGTAGGAAAAGACTTAGTAACTTTCTGGGAACAAAGTCATAGAAAGGATGTTTTCAGTACCACTGTGGGAATGGAAAAAAAAGACAGACCAAGAATATCAGCCTTGGTTACAACCTGTGGCAGCAAAAACCAGAGTAAGACAAAAAAAAAGATTAGCATGGCCCTTTTGCAAGGATGACAGGTTACAAGCTCAAAGACAATTGGTGATCAGAGACCACTCGAGACACTACAGTAAAATCTTTATTATCCAGTATTTACCTAATCAGAATACTTTATTAACCAGAATTTCAGTGGCAGGATGCACACGGCGCTGTGCTGCTTTGCTGTCTGCTGTGCCATTTTCAGCAGCAGGATGCACACTGCAGTGTTAAGTGTACTGTACTTTTAAGTGATCTAGGTGTACGCTATGCACTGCCAATAGTGCACTACATACAACTTTAGTGTACTATACTGTACATCACTGCCTCAGGATTTCTCTTCACTGCTGCTTTACTACTACTTAATTGGCGAGTACCTGTATACTACTTTATTCTTTATACAGTATGTTATACTGTAATGTATGGTAAACAAATTCTTTGAAAATTTGCACTACAAATATGGCACTGTCTTCCTTGCCAGGTATACTCTCAGATAACTGGCACCCCCCATTCCCTACTCATGCTGGATAACAGATATTTTACTGTATTAGTGACCCATGTAAACTGGATGATGGTTAGTTATATTTTTTCTATTAAAAAAAAAAACACCCCACCCCTGCTTTGGGACTGGCTAACAGAACTAGGCCCCAAATGCAGGAATTAGATAGATATATATCACTGTATATCCAAGTACTTCCAGGAAAAAGCAGATACAGTTTTTAAGTATCAACAAAAACAATGGCACATCCACCCTAAGTGCCCTTAGAAGTTCTTTACATATTACTTTGTGATTAAAAATTGAATAGAAATCTAACAGACTACTTGCTAGGCTCTCTAACATTCATGGCTATCTAACAGCTCATTTACACAAACTCTTAAGAAGTGTAACCTGGATGGTTAATGGAATCTTGGCTTTTAATCATGACATCCTACCCATTTGGTAAGGCTGTAAAAGAGAACACATGGTGCACTACCTGTAGTTGAGAAAATTCCTCCAATAATACCACAGAGTCTCACTAAGAACTGCCAAAAGGGCATATGTTCTTCTGTCACTGTCACCATAAGCGAACTGATGTCATATTTCATGAATATTCCTGACACCCCATGGCTGCCAGCTGCATGGTTTATGACTCTTTCCTAAGGATGGGAGGCAAAAGAAACATACAAGTTATAGCAATACCACTAATGAGAATATCGGTCACAAGCAAAGCATTATTTAATGGACAAGGTTGATAAAGAAAAACAAAACTTGTTCAAATGATCAGCAACCAACATGAGACAACAAAGCATCAAATTAGTTTTAATTTTTCCCTGAAATCCTTTCAGGCTGCTAATTGTTTTGTTAGATAAATGAAGTAAACCTTATACTGAAGGGCCCAGAACTGTCAATATTCTCAGCTGTCTCACTTGGGCCCATTTACATGAACTTGTAAATGTAGCTCCAAGATGGGGGTTTTTTCTGTTGCAAGTTCACATATCATTTTTTGTCCTGTATCTCCAAGAAGTTTCTATTTTTTTTTACCATTTTCAAGTGCTGGTGTATATGTATGTCAATTTGTTCTCCCCACCTAGGATATTACCTTCCACTTGCTTGGCTGATTCTTACCTCATTAACTTGAATCTTTGTTACTGGTTACTGCTATTTATAATGTCCTGTTAAATTAAGAATATTCTGTAAGCTTGAACATGCTTCCTACTATCCTTGTTCTCCCACTTGTTATTATGGTCAGTAGGGGTATGCGAAACGGGCTGTATTTGATTCAGATTCGGCCTGAATCAGGGGACAGTGATTCAATTTGTTGATTTGGGTCGTTGTCCTGATCCGATTCGGCTGAACCTGAAGATTCAATACCGATTCAGAGAATCAACGATTTGGCCACAGACAGCTTAAAATGTTTTTTCTACACACCTCGAGGTACGAGGCATGGCTTGTGATTGCTGAGATGGTAGGGCGGATGGAGTGTCCCACAGGAGCACGGGGGCCTCCTGTGTGCTTGGCGGCAGACCCGGAAGTGGACCGGAAGTATGTCCATACCACTTCTGGGTCTGCTGCTGCGTGCATGGGGACCCTCCTCCCCCTGCACCTCCCCTACTCAGCAATCGGGCACAGGGGGATCCCAGGTGCTCCCCCCAGACACAGGAGGCCCAGTCACCAAGCCAGGGGGCAGGGTCCCCCACATGCTCTGCAATGGCCCCAGAAGTTTACCGGAAGTGCTTCTGGTCCACTTCTGAGTCTGCCACTGAGCGCACTGGGGACCCCCCCGACCTGTGGTATGCTACATCTGCCCAAGCATCTCAGCGTTCACAAGTACCTTGAGGTATGTATAAAAAACATTTAAAGCTGTGTCTATGTCCGAATCATCAAATCTCTCCAAATTGATTCTGAGGGTTCCGATTTGATTCAGACAGATTAAAGGGTCTCAATTCAATTCCGGGATTCGGCCACTGAATTGAGCTAAATCCAATCAGTGACTGAAGCTTCGCACACCCCTAATGGTCATTGATAAAGCCAGTTAAAAGGTTTTATCATAACATGCACAGTGAAGCTCTTCAAATGTTTTTCAAGAGAAGCAGTCCTAACAATCTAAAGTTTCTTTGAACTCACAGAATCATAGAAAATTAGGGTTGAAGGGACCTCAGAAGGTCATTTAGTTCAACCCCTTGCTCAAAGCAGGATCATCCCCAACTAGATCATCGCAGCCAGGGCTTTGTCTAGCCAGGTCTTAAAAACCTCTAAAGATGGAGATTGCACCACATCTCTGGGTAACCTGTTCCAGTGTTTTACTACCCTCCTAGTCAGAAAATTCTTCCTAATACCTAACCTAGACTTTCCTTGCTGCAACTTGAGACCATCGCTCCTTGTTCTGTCATCTGCCAACACTAAGAACAGTCTAGCTCCATCCTTTAAGTAATGAATTAAAACTATTAAATCCTCTCTCAGTCTTCTTTCTAGACTAAAATAAGCCCGTGTCTCTCAGCCTCTCCTCAGAAGTCATTTGACCCAGTCCACTCAATATTGTCATTGCCCTCTACTGGACACTAATTTGCCCAAATCCTTTCTGTAGTGGGGGGGCCCAGACCTGGATACAGTACTCCAGATGTGGCCTCAACAGTGCTGAATAGAGGGGAATAATCACTTCCCTTGATCTGCTGGCAACACTCCTACCAATGCAGCCCAGTATCCCGTTAGCCTTCTTCACAACAAGGGCACACTGTTGGTTCATATTCAGCTTATGCCCACTGTAACCCACAGATCCTTTTCTGCAGAGCTGCTGCCCAGCCAGTCAGCCCCCAGCCTGTACTGGTGCATGGGACTGTTCCGTCCGAAGTGCAGGACTTTGCACTTGTCCTTGTTGAACCTCATGACATTGTTTGGTTCAATCCTCCGATTTTCTTGGTCACTGAATCCTAGCTCTACCCTCCGGTCCCCACCCATCTTTGTGTCATCTGCAAACTTTGCTGAGGGAGCACTCCATCCAATCTTCCAGGTTGTTGATGAAGATATTAGACTAAACTGGCTCTGAACTGACCCCTCAGGCACTCTACTTGATACCAGCTACTATCAGGTAGACAAAACCACTGATTACTACTCTTTGAGCCCAACAATCCTGTCAGTTTTCTATCCACGTTAGACTCTGTTTGCTACCTTCTGGTTGTAAATGCTCTTGATAAATATGCTGTCAGGTAAACACTGTTGAGGAAATGTGCAGGATAGCAGAGGAGAGCTAATTCACTGAAGGAAGACAAATTCAGCAACAACTAGGCTAATGAGATAAAGTAGATAAAGGTGAACAAAACTAAACAAAGTCAATATATTACAGTGTAGTTCTTCCCCATTTAAACACGTTCCTCTTCCCGTTATTAAAAAAAAATAAAATAAAAAACACAACCAGTTGATTCTGTTGTCAGATTCAAAAGCTGACAACAGCTAGGAAAATAGACATCTCAGCCTTATGCAGTAAAATGGAAGTTGACAGGCAGAAGCATATTACATTTATAATGTAAAGTCGCTCCTGTGACAGGATGCCAGCTTCACTCATCAATTACAATAGCTGCCACAGACCTCTTATTGCAACATTTAAAAAGCTATAGCAGAGAAGACACCTAGGTTTATTTCCCAATTTTGAAGATCAACAGATTGCATTAAATCAGGGTTGTCCAATATCCCCACAGCTCTGGGTTGCACGCAGCACTAGCCACATGCTTCAGGGGGTTGAACCCCCCAGGATTTCCCATAATATTGTGTAGGCAACAGACAGCTCTCCTCTGCATGGGCTGCAGAGGCTGCACGCAGACTCCCACCACGCGGGCTGCATGGCTGGCACACGGGCCTCTCAGACCTCCCCCCCACCGTGCAGCTGTGGGAGAGGCAGCTACAGGGGCCTGTGGGCCAAGTGCTGGCCCTTGCAGGCTACATGTGGCTCAAGGGCTGCCAGCTGGACAGCCTTGCATTAAGTAAAAAAAACCACAGAAGCAAGCATGCATCAAACTGACACTTTGCATATGAATGAAAGACTGGCTCCTATTAGTAAGGTCACTAGGCAAAGCCAAGGATCATTAATAACAATTCTTTTCTGATTGGTATACAGGGCCCTACTGGTAATCCTGAACTGTCATACATCTATGGACTTGAATGGAGCTGTAACATTTTACTAGCAGGGGATCTGTCTGCATCATAATAGAAACATGAAGACATATGACAAGCATAGCCTTCACTCAGGTCTCATATAGAACAGCAAGCTTTAACAAATCCAAACAAAGATTTTCAAACAACAGAATTAGCTAATAATTCAAACCATGACTTCGCAATGACAGCTAAACCCTATTGAGAGTCAGGTTTAATCTGTGATGAGGTGACACAATATGGATCATGAATTTTTCAAGTCCTGAGCATTAGGGCTGCGCAAAGCTTCAGCAGCCGATTCAATTCAGAGGAGATATGGCCCGATTCAGCAGCTGAATCGAATCAGGAGACCCATTAGAAGGTCCAACTCAAATCATAAGCCTCTGAATTGATTCAGAAAAGATTTGGTGCCAATTCAGGGATTTGGCCACGGACTAAACAGGCAGCAATCCTCAACCATGCTGGACAGGACACAGCTGCCTCCAGCTGGTAAGTCTGTTGTGGTAAGCAGAGAGGGGAGACGAGGGGCTTGGGGGTGGAGGGGGGAGCAGATTAACACTCCCACAGCAAGGGAGGGATTGGGGCTGGGGCCGGGACCCAGGCTGGGGCAGCTCGTGCTGCTGTGCGCCACCAGTCTGGGAGCTCCTCATGTACCAGCTTGTCAAGCAGCTCCCACTGCCGGTCTGGGAGAACATGGGGTGGGGGAGTGTGGCCCGTGATCGGTGCAAGGCAGGCAGGGCTGGGGCTGCACCAGACAGGAGGTGGAACATGCTGGGAGCAGGGGCTATGCCGCCCCGCCACTCACCCAGCTGGGGCCAGCGTGAGACTGAGCCACTGGGCTGCCTCCGTACAAGCGGCACACAGCGGAGGGAGGCGGTCCAGCCTCCCTGCACCTCCTGGACAAGAAGTGACTTCGCCCCAACTGGGCGAGCAGGGGCAAGGCATGGAGGGGGGCCTCTGGACTGGGGCAGAGCAGGCAGTGGAGCAGGGGCTATAGCAAGTTTTAGGGAGCGCAGTCCGCCCCCCTCCCCAAGTCCTGCACCACCCCTTTGCCCCAGCTGGGCAGCTTGTCCCAGCCCCAACCCCAACCCCAACCATTCCTTTGTTGTGGCAGCATTAATCTGCAACCCCCACCACCCTTCTCTCCCCACTCTGCACACCACAACAGACTTACCAGCTGGAGTGGAGGCAGCTATGTCCAGTGTCAAGGACTGTGCTGAATTTTCGGATCCGATTCGGCCAAATCAAAATTTGGGACAGTGATTCAAATCACATCACTGTCCCTCCAAATCGGATTAATCCAAATCCGAATCGAATACTTGCCGCTTCACACAGGCCTACTGGGCATGTCCCAAGTGTAATACAACCGATTCACTCAAGAGTTATCCTCCTTTATAACTAGAGTCCTACCTAAATCACGGCAGCAGTTCATGGCGCATCAGCCCCTTTAACTTCACTCTTTTCGTTGCACACCCCCATCCACTCTGTGGCTGATGGCCGAGAGGCAAAAACCACAGCCTTAACTGCCTCTCAGCCACTCAGCTGCATGGGAGGAGAGACCCACGGTGGAAAGAACAAGATTAAAGGTGCTTTTGCGCTGTCAAGGTCCCTATTTATAACCTCCCCTAATCCATTTTCTAGCTAAAAGAAAAGACAAAACAGTAGCAAGCAGGTTTGCTTGCTTGCTCTGGGGTACAACACAACCCCACGTAAATCTCAGTTGTTTATAAACTGTTTACTGAGACAACTTGTATTCCTGTAGCACCTTTCCTACAAATTGAATCACCCAGTAATGCACAGAGCTCAGTGTGATCACAGAGGTAAAAGAGAAGTTTCCATAGCAATAACAACTGTGACAGAACTACATGGATGGTCAGAAAGGCAGAGAAATTTAGAAAGACAGGCCCTGACACCTCAAACCTGCAAATAAGCAACAAGACTGTGTAGGGCAGAGTGGCTTGGTAAAAATATTTGATGAGCTGGAGGAATGGGGAGACTAATAACATCTTACACAATGCAGATCATTGATCATTTCCCTACTTTTTAACCCTATTTTTAATTCTGTAGTGAGCTAACAGCCAATTTCCTCAACAGTTATAAAGGCCTTGTTACTGAACAGCGGACTACATGTGCTCCTGACTGCACAGTACCCGCCAGCACACGGGTCATTTTCCACCCTACTGCACAATGGCAACAAGCCTGCAGCAGCAGTGGCATCGTGGTTTGCGCCTGCTGACACTACATCGCCATAGCAATGAGATATGTAGCTGTAGCTCATTACTATGGCAAAGTAACATCTCGTGTAGACGCACCTAGCATATCATTCCTTATTCCCCTCCACAGGCCTGGCTAATGTAGTATGTGTACATAAACTCAAACACCCCTTCTATACCCACCTGCCTTGCCCTTAAGCAGTCTAGTATTCTTTATTCTCAATGCAAGATATGCAATTGATGTTTCAGTTAAGTTATAATTTAGTGATCTAGCACTCCAAAAGAACAAACACCTTTCAAACACAATACCACCTGCCTGCCTTTTTTACTTCAAATTTTTGTAAGCCCATTTCTTTGCCTTGGGAATATCAAGATTTTTCTGAGTTTTATGATTGCCGAGGGAACTGATAACAAGATATCTTACTGTACTATGCTACAAAGCCTCTTCCGCATAACAGAGTTTGGGAAGGAGTAAGTTTCCTTTTTTTTATAGATCTGGTTTTCTTTTTTAAACATGTGGTATTTAGGCACGAAGATAGATAAGAGAACTATCTCCATGGCTAAAGATGACAGAAGTCTCATAAGTAAGCATCTAAATGACTAGCAATAGGTACTTCAGCAAATGCACAGCAAAAGAGCTGGGATGCAAAAGACAGAAGCTTTATGTATCCTTGCGTTGCCTGAATAAACCACTCTGTCCATTTCTGACAATCTAGTACCAAGTCTAATCTATGAGAACTTCAAAGCCTTATAAAAGCTTCTGCTTCCCAAAAGGAAAAAAAATCTAAGCATAGCATAGAACTTGTATGACAGTATATTGTTGCAATGATTTTTGCGAGATCATTTGATGCTAATACTGAAAACTAAGTAGGAAAGTTAGGCTGCCAATCATCAATTCTGATGCTGTGAATCAAGATTTCTGGAAGTTCATTTTTTTTGCATTAGCTTCTTTCATAGACATTAAGGGCTGGAAGGGACCTCGTGAGATCGAGTCCAGCCCCCCTGCCAGAGGCAGGAAGTCTGCAGGGATCAAATGATTCCAGCAAGATAAGCATCCAAACACCTTTTGAATGAGTCCTGAGTAGGTGCTTGCACCACATGTCACCAAACATATAACAGTTTGCATTCATGTTACACCATTTACAATTAACCCAACAAACCTTGGGATATTTCAGTGTGTGCTCATGCCCAAAGGGAACAAAAACCAATCTGAGTCTCAGTGTTTCACACTGAGCTTAGACAAAAATGCATCATTGTGGCCACACAGTCACTTTGAACTGTTTCTAGCTTGGACTTACCCTTTCTGTCACAGAAAACTGATGAGTTTCTGCTGAAATTTCATATGTATGGAGTTTTGTTGGCACAACTGTGATAAAATATTGGAACATCTGGTTGTCTGAAACACAAAACAAATCTCACTAAAAATTAACATTAATTATAGGTTATAAAATCATTTGAGAAACATTTAAAAGCATATTCTGAAAGGACTATGGGATAAATGTTACCTATTAACTTTGGTCTATACTGGGGAATTCTGATTTCCAATGTCAGGGCCTAGAAGGAGCTAGTATTACACATGGTGCATAGCCCCACTGAAAGCAATCAGGCTGCTCAATTCCAAGGTTATGCAACCTCATGAATCTATTTGGAGCCCTAGAGTGGAAAGCCTGACATTCCTACCATTGTTATTAACCCCATATCATGTAAACCTGTGTATAGCAATAGGCTCTATTGTCAAAAGCAGTTAAAATGGTGACTTCAGCCACAGCACTGTATGCACAAGAGCTTCCAACACTGGCAACATCTAGCAAATTTCCTTTGAGGAGACAAATGCTTTGAGAACACGTAGTAAGCAAACAGTACTTTATAAAGTCCTTTCACCATCCTAACAAAGCACTGATCAAACTAAAATGATGATTTCAAGTTAAATATTTCAGATCATCACCAACTAATCTGCATCACTGTCTGATCAAAGAGCTAGGGTTATGAAGTTTTTTAGCAAGTCATTTAATTTCTTTTAAACAGTTAGGCCAATATACCTACCATTGACAAGCACTGCTGCTATTGTTACTTTAAAACAATGCATCCAAAGACCTCAGTTGGTTTTGAATACTAATGAATGAATGTGTCAAGTATTCATAGATTAATCATCATGATACTCCTGCGAAAAAGGTATGTCTTAAATTTATACATGAGGAAATTTAAATGATTGCCAGAGATGACATTGTATTTTAGCAACCACTACAGGAGCAAAACCTGGAAATCCTGAAGCTCTGTCACACTCTCAGACATTCTCTCCTTTAAAACAGCAAGGGGCTCTGTGTCTCCACCATAATACACAGCTGCAGGGTCCTTTAGCACTGTCCAAGCTAGATGATTGGCTCACCCATAATGTAAATATAGTGTAGGCATAGATGTGCATGTGTGAGAAATTGCACATCATCTTCAGAAGTAGCAAAAAAAAAAAACACCCATTGGCATTGAACCAATTCATTAATGATGCAGTGTAAATAAAAACAGCAACTCAAAGCTGCATTACAGATGTCCAATTTAACAAAATTTTACATTTGTATTGGGTAGCATTCAAGAAAAGAGCACTAATTCTTTTAAGCTAAAATTAAAAGAAATTCTCAGATTTCAAATTCACTTTCAATCATACAATACTTACGATCTGATGCAATTTTTTCTGTTCCATCCAAAGGATTAATAATTCCTGGAATAAGCTCTCCAAAAGACAAATGATCTATTCTATGAGAGAAGTTGTATGCTGAAAGATAACAGACAACAACCACCAAATAAGATTTTCTGGAAGAAATATCAAATACTATAGCTTACACAATCGTCATAATAGGAAATGCATCAAGTTGAATATTCAACTCCTTTGAGAGACAAATATAAAAATGTTAACAGATGAGCATTTACTAGAATCACAGACTATTAGGGTTGGACAGGACCTCAGGGGGCCATCTAGTCCAACCGCCTGCTCAAAGTAGGAACCATCCCCAACTAGATCATCCCAGCCAAGGTTTTGTCTAGCCGGGTCTTAAATACCTCCAAGGACGGAGAGTTACCCAGAGGGGTTGTGGACCTGTTCCAGTGTTTTACTACCCTCCTAGTCAGAAAATTCTTCCTAATACCCAACCTAGACTTTCCTTGCTGCAACTGGAGACCGTTGTTGTTGGCTACAAATGTCCAACTCGGGATCCTTAAAATTCTAGTTTATTAGGTGGATTGAAACACTGTAATCATAAACCTTGGGGCTGGTCCCCCCCCAACACACACACACACACACACACACACACACAGAGCAGCAGGCTACAGAGTCAGGTATACCTATCCTACAAGCGCTGGAGTCTGTCGTTGAGGCTTCTTTCAGTGTGGTGTTATCTTCCAGAAGGGGGTCGCCGGCTGGTCCTTCTGGCTGGACAGGTCTGGTCGAGTTGGAGATCAAGAGGGTGCCACTGAGGGTCACTTTTCACTGCCTTTTATCTGTCCTTGGCAGACTCTGGTGACTCCCCAGTTTTCAGGTGTGCCCAATCCAGGGGTCATTGACCCTCGTGGGACTCCCCCACCCGGTGGCTACTAGACGGCATCTGTCAGCCCCAGGTGTCGTCTGCATGTATGTGCAGGTTTTGGAGTCCATTGATGAATTTAGAATAGGGCTCTGGGAGTGGTCGATCTGGAGACATTCAGCCCAAAAGTTGGTCTCTAGCGTTGATTAACTCAGGCCAGGGCTTCTAGCCCTTGATCAGTGACGTTTAGAGATTTCCTGGTTGTTACACTGTCTTCTATTGAGTTCTTCTGTTGGTTGCTTCCAGGTGATAATTGCTGTCCGTTGCTACTGTGTTACACATTCAGTCACTGATTCACTCGCTCTTTCAGGGGCCAGCCTGATACAAGGAAGGGCAGTTTGATTCCTGCCCTTGTTAACATTGTTACAATGTATAATTTACTTATGAAACTAAACACATTCAGTTGAAAGATGAGGAGTATAAAATATAAGCTACAAATGCCATGGCACACAAATAGATAAAAATACCAAACTACAAGGGGAGATACAAAATGCACACACACAAATTTTAAAACACAATTTCTTATCTTAAAGTGAAAGAGAGAGGAAGGAAGAAAAGGTAGAAAAAGAGAAACATATCCAAAGAGGGGAGAGCAAATGCAGGCAAGAGGAAAAGGGGGCTTTCTGCTACATTGTCCTTGTTCTGTTATCTGCCAACACTAAGAACAGTCTAGCTCCCTCCTCTTTGGAATCCCACTTTAGTTAGCTGAAGGCTGCTATTTAATCCTCCCTTAGTCTTCTCCTCTCTAGACTAAATAAGCCCAGTTCCCTCAGCCTCTGTTCAAAATACATGTGCCCCAGCCCCCTCACCATTTTGTTGCCCTTCGCTGGGCTCTCTCCAATTTGTCCACATCCTTTCTGGAGTGGGCGGTCCAAAACTGAACACAGTACTCCAGATGTGGCCTCACTAGGGCTGAATAGGGGGGAATAATCACTTCCCTGGACCAACTGGCAACACAACTACCAGCCCAGTATGCCATTAGCCTTCTTGGCAACTAAGGCACACTCCTGGCTCATATTCAGCTTATTGGCCACTGCAACCCCCAGGTCCTTTGCTGCAGAACTGCTGCCCAGCCAGTCAGCCCCCAGCCTGTACTGGTGCAGGGGACTGTTCCATCCTAAGTGTAGGACTTTGCACTTGTCCTTGTTGAACCTCAGGAGAGTTCTTTTGGCCCAAACCTCCAATTTGTCTAGGTCACTCTGAATCCTAGCCTTACCCTCCAGTATATCTACTACTCCCCCCCCAGCCTGGTGTCATCAGCAAACTTGCTGAGAGTGCACTCTGCCATCTTCCAGGTCACTGATAAAGACATTGAACAAAACTGGTCCCAGGATTTTATTTTCCCAAATCCCAAGTTGCGCCTTACTACAAACATTTGCAATGTTTAAATGACAGTATGTTCCATTTTGCCTTGGCACTTCTTGTAGTTAATCGTAAAGAAAAGTATGCAGGCACATACAATAGCCCGAGTTAAAGGTTTAAAGAAAAAAGGTGTTTCACAGCCCAGGAAACCTCTAGGTAGTCAAACAGTGGTACCAGTCTACAGTTCACATTTCAGATTTGAGAGACTAACTTCGTCGGAAAGATTGAGTTGTATAAATAAAATGCACAAAATAATTCATTCCTGATCCTGCCAAGATGTGTGCGCACATTGATACTGTTTATTTGAAAAAAAGGGAGTGGGAAAGGGGGGGGGGAGGGCAACACGACAGAAATCTTACCCTCATGGCTCACAAGGGCTGCCAAGTGTGCATGGCCTCTGGGATGAGGGATTGCCCTAAAGAAAGGAGAGAGAGAGATATGTTATATAAAACACTGGTTTATGGAAAGAAGCTCAGTTAAAAAAAACTTGAGTTCCTCCAAGCAAGTTACCGGTTTCTCTTATTTTGAATAGGCCTTGACAAAATAGTTTTGACTGCTCATAAAAAGAACCAAAACAACATCTGAAAATGACACTGAACTCAAGAAAATCCTCCACCAAATAATCTATTTTTTGTGGAAAAAAAAAACAAACAAACCACAGACTGGCCAGCAGACTGCAATGGAGAGAGATGTCAATCCTACACGATCAAAATTCTGTATAATAGTCCAACTGCATTTCTTCATTGCATTTGTCTTTTGACTAGATACAGAATCAGTTTCATTTGCAGGCCTATGCAGTTTGTGCACTGGGACAGGGTGGAAGCAACAGAAAAGAAATTAGGGGGGGCACCAGAAACAGTGGAGAAGGAACAAAATGAAATGGAAACTGGAATGCCCCTCTCCCTCACCCCTTTGGGACCACCAGACTTCCTTACCTGTGCTTCATTACATCCTCATGACCAGTGCTGACCCCCACCCTCCACAGACAACTGAATTAAAGGAATTCCCCCTACACATTAGCACAAATGAAAAAGTGGATGGATAAGAGACTGGGAAACCAGGCAGAAGGATACTATGATACATTATGGGTAGAGGCCCCAGTTATAAGGCTGATCTGGACAGATACTAAAAAGTAGGCAGCAACAGGATTTAGCAAGAACATAGAGATTAAGAGAAGTGAAAAGCTATTCTTTCACCTAATTAGCTACAAGGGTTCACTGTGGCAATATTGGTGAACAAATAAGAAGCTGCTTAAACAGATTTTCAAGAATTCAAAATTCTTCATTTTTAATTACAGTCAAAGTGGTGGTTCAACTGTACCAAGAGATATTGCATGAAAAAAAATTATGATCAAGAAGCAAAACTGTATTAACAAGAAAAGCATCTAGCTACGCAATAGGCACTCATAGCATTTTTTCTTAATTATGAAGATATCTGTCACAGTCATTTTGTAGTATTTTCAGCAACTGAACAGAACATACTTGCCCACGGTTATGTGAAAGTTCCCTGCCACTTTATTGACATAAAGATGGCCATGAATCCGGCATGCATCTGGAGGCTGTAAGGAATTATCTTCCCTGTTTGAACAAGAAACAGTAAAGCAGCTTAAATACATAGCAATTGAAAATACCCTTCACCTCGGTGAAACAATGCCAGAAAGATTAAAATTTAGTATCCAAAGTAAAAAATAATAATAATAATGTTCTTGTATCCTTCTGGTACAGTCTAGCACATCAAGAAAACAAAACTGGAAACTGTGAACACTAAAGTATCCAAACTTCCACGCTAACAAGCATAACTTAAAAAGGCTAACAGAGAATGCATCTGAACACAGAGGTCATGTCCCTCCATGAAACAGGGAGAGGAACAAAGCAGGAAATTATTTTTTACACAAGAAAGCTGATATTTTTAACAGTTTCTTTGCCTCTGTTTTCTTGAACAGGGACCGGGACATCCCACCTACCAGAGGTAGGGACAATTTTGGGGATAGCTTTGTCAGGCCTTCAGTCAGTGGAGATGTAGTTAGGGATCTTCTGGAAGGGCTAGAGGTCCAGATGCCCTCCACCCAAGGGTGTTGAGGGAGCTGGCAGGGGTCATTGCGGAGCCCTTGGCCCGGCTGTACGAGCATTCGTGGTCATCTGGCCAGGTGCCGGGGGATTGGAAACTGGCTAATGTGGTCCCAATTTTCAAGAAAGGGAGGAAGGAGGACCCAAGTAACTATAGGCCTGTAAGCCTCACCTCGGTGCTCGGGAACATCTTGGAGAGAATCATCAAGGAGCACATCGGTGGGGGGCCTGCAGGGGAGATCATGCTCAGGGGCAATCAGCATGGGTTCAAAGGCAGGTCCTGCCTGACCAACCTGATTGCCTTTTATGACCAAGTAACTAAATCCTTGGATAATGGCGTCACCATGGACGTAGTCTTTCTAGACGGCCTTTGACACTGTCTTTCACCCCATCCTCATCAATAAA
Source organism: Alligator mississippiensis (assembly GCF_030867095.1). Lineage (NCBI taxonomy): Eukaryota > Metazoa > Chordata > Crocodylia > Alligatoridae > Alligator > Alligator mississippiensis. The sequence goes on along the minus strand of NC_081827.1, from coordinate 28,477,334 downwards.
TTAAGTGACTGTGGCATTGATGCCTACACAGTTGGATGGGTAAAAAACTGGCTGATGAGGTACATCCAGAGAGTAGTGGTGGATGGGTTATACTCAACCTGGTGAGATGTGAGCAGTGGGGTGCCCCAGGGCTCAGTCCTCGGGCCCGCACTGTTTAATATCTTCGTCAGCGACTTGGACAAGGGGGTGGAAAGCACACTGTCCAAGTTTGCTGATGTGGAGCGAGGTGGACACGCTTGAAGGGAAAGAAAGGCTGCAACTAGATTTAGACAGACTACAAAAGTGGGCAGACGAGAATAGGATGGGGTTCAACGTAGATAAATGCAGGGTGCTGCACCTTCGGAGAAGGAATCCACAGCATACATACATACAGGCTGGGGAGTTCCCTTCTTGAAAGCACAGAGGCGGAAAGGGATCTCGGAGTCGTTATTGACTCCAAGATGAACATGAGCCACCAATGCCAGACCACAGCCAGTACAGCCAGCCATACCTTGTCATGCATCCAAAGGTGCATCACAAGCCGGTTCAGAGAGGTGATACTCCCCCACTATGCGACTTTGGTCAGGCCGCAGTTGGAGTATTGTGTCCAGTACTGGGTGCCGCACTTCAAAAGGGATGTGGCCAGCCTGGAGAGGGTTCAGAGGAGGGCCACCTGCTTGGTGAGAGGGCAGCAGGACAGGCCCTATGAGGAGAGACTGAGGGACCTGAACCTGTTCAGCTTCAGCAAGAGGAGGCTGAGGGGGGACCTGGTGACTGCCTACAAACTCATCAGGGAAGATCAGCACTAAATAGGTAGAGCCCTTTTCTCCCAGCACCACCTGGGGCGACAAGGAACAATGGTAATAAGCTGACGGAGAATAGGTTTAGGTTAGAGATCAGAAGGCAATATTTTACAGTTAGGGTGGCCAAAATCTGGAACCAACCTCCCAGGGAAGTGGTCCTCGCCCCTACCTTGGGCAAATTCAAGACGAGGTTGGACAATCACCTGTCTGGGGTCTTGTGAACCCAGCATTCATTCCTGCCTGTGGCAGGGGGTCAGGCTAGATGATCTGCTCAGGTCCCTCCTGACCCTAGCTCTTCTGAAACTATCCTGATGCCATTGATATGTTCAACACATTAGTTTGGCTCACCAGACTATCTGGAAGCAGCTGGAAAGCAGTTCACCAAAATGAATAAAACCATTTGAAATAAATGAAGTACTAGTTACACAATTTTCTCACATCACAGGAAGAGACCATTATGCCCCAAAATATTAAATAAAACTTTGGATTCAGGGACCCTGAAGCAAAGCAAAGGCATTCAGGTCTTTGGCTTTGTAACTTTAGCCTAAGAAATGTATTAAAGAGCACATATGACAGAAGTTGAAGGCAAATTACAAAAAAACCCCAAAACATTCCCTCTCACCTTGGTGGTAGTGCTGTTGAAGCACTTCTAAAAGCACTTTTGAATATTACATCTTGAAGAGAGTGTTCTTCCTGCAGCCTACTCTGAATTAACTGCAGCATCCTAAAGATCACACAGATAAGTACAGCAAGTATGAATACATGCAAAAGCATAACCAAAAATAAAGTCACAGTTAACTGTCAGCTACATATATTAAGACACCCAAGATCAACATGGTATGTTAAATACTAACATGCTAAATGTTACTCTTGCTGCTTAAGCTTATTTTTAGATTGTGTAAATAAGACGTAATGCAAGCTTCAGAGTTTGACATGTATATCAGAAGGATAGTGACATTAGACAGATAGCTAAAGAATTTAAAGAGGCTTTAGTTTCTGTGACAGAGCTTTCAAATGAGAACACAGCTGAGGCTGGCAGGTCTAAACATTCTTTTACTTTGGCAGTGGGTCCAGCAGTAAAAACTCAGCCTTTTGGGACTCCAGGTACATGTCATTGCCACCATGTGAGCGAACCTTTCAACTCAAACAAGAACAAACAAGCACAAACTCTATGCCTGAATTCCTACTATAAAAAGTAATGTGTGCAATATGCAGGGTTTCCCACTAGAGCACACAGGCATCTCTATTTGCTTACTGTTGTGTTCTATAATAAAATGGAGCATTTCTCTTACCCTCTCCTCAGGAAATACCTACTGAAGCAAAGAGAATCTAAAATCCTTGTATATAATAATAATTAATCCAGGAATGTCAATTATTTTGGCTTTATGTCCCAATTAATTTGCTTTCATATGCCTCAAAATACGCCTTTATAAAATTGAACACATCTACCAAAAAAAATAACCTTATATAAAATTAAGCCAAACAAACATGCAGTTATTGGTTTATTACAAGGATTGATACCTGAAAAAGTTTTGCATTAAAAATGTGAAAGACGGTATTTACTCACAACACAATACAAAATACTCACCACTGTAAAATAAACGAGCTTCAATTTACTGAATCTGCACTGCTACCTAATGGGCAGCTGCTTTTCAAATTTAATATATGGCTTTGGTTGACAGAATTTAGGTATACTTGGGCTATTTCCAGCAGTAAATGAAAAACAAACATACCCCTCTCCAACCCATGGGGGGGGGGGGGTGTACACACAAAGAACACTACATAATTATCTATTACCTTTGCCACTCTCTTTGCTGGGGACTGAGTTCAAATATTACCTGCAAAGAAGAAAGATATGGTAAAACCATACACAAAGAAAGCATCAAAATCCTCCCAACATAACAGGTAAAGCAGAATTATTGAACAATAATATCCTGTCTGGTGCTAAAAACAGCCATCTATGGGCAGCAGACAAAAATTTGTCACATGACTTGGTTTTAGCTTTGTTACATCCATACACATCACCAGGATTAGCTATGAAGTAGATTTTTTATAATCAAGCAGCAACTTAAGTCAAGACACTAAAGAAGGGTCCAAATCCCTTACTTTGTGGGGAATAAAACATAAGTACTTACACTGTACACATAGGAGAAAAAAGTCACCCTTCAGTACAGTTGCTGCTGTACTGTTGATTACACATTTAATGATTACTGGCTTTTCATTTCAGCCTTACATTAAGCTTCTGGCATGAAGCTGGCAGCAAACTGAAAAGGTGAATTGAAATAATGATATACACATTCGCTCAGCAACTGCATACTGAACATTCTCCAAGAGCGAGTATGTTTTCTCAGCCATGATGTATGGGAGCTTGTGGACCAAAGAAGCAATGAGCACACTACTTAAATAGTTTAATTAATCAGATCTCCAACTAAACAAAAAATTGTTATGTGGCATTTACTCCCAGCATGTCAGGTAATTAGTCCCTTTTCCTTCAGGGCCTCTGTGCTGACTTGAAGCCAGGCATATAAACTACTTCTGGGAGGTGGAATGCAATTACTGTGCTTTCTGCAAGTAAGGGAAACAGTTTCTGGCAGATCTCATAACTAGACACAACATGGTGTATCTAGATGAAAAGAAAGGAGCCACAATAATAAAAAAGCTCATTAAGGAACTTGCAATTGCTCTTCAAACAGTACCTGAAGATGGCTCTCCACAATATGCAAGAGACCAAACATACACTCGCATACACAAAATGGTACAGGCATCTCTTGGGGAATTTCAGAGAGAAAAAAAAATTAAAATCACCACTCACAGACAACCTGAGAGCCAACATTACAAGCACCTAACCAAAAGGCAAAAAAGGTTCAAGAAAAAGACTAATAAGCAAAAGCCAGAAAAAACAAAACAAAAAAACCAAGCAGGACTGCTTCTGGGAGATCTTTGCTTTTTCCAAGTCACAGAAAAATTTAACACCTAATTGTTGCCCCTTATATTTTTACTGCTGAATTATAAGTTTTACCTAATGGTGATGCAATTTAACAGCCATACGATATGCAAAGCTATTCCATAAACATATACCTGGGCAAGAAGTCTGATGTTATTTGCTTAGCTATAGTACATTGAAATCTATGAGTGAGCATGCAAAACTCTGGAATTAGGCTTATTCTGCAACCAAAAAAATGGAGGTGAACACTTGTGACATTGTGGAGTACAAATATGACTGACTGCAGTGTGACTCTTCATGGGCCCAACTGCAAGATCAGTAAGATTAATTTAGCAATTTGGGGGGAGGGGGCGGGAGAAAAGCCAGGCTTGTCACAGCTGGCACATAGCAGCATTTTAAACAAAAAGGGAATAAAGTCAACTTACTGGTTCATATGCTAGCCCATCTGCAGAAGCAACCATTGTTTCTGCCAAGTCCAAAACATCAGCCCCCACATCTGTTTCAAGTGAAAAACAAAGCATTAGAGCAAAAGACATAAAACAGCTCTCTCTCTCCGTCTTCATTCAGATCATATTTGACAGCAGTGTTTCAAACTCATCAGTAAAACAGCAGCACACTTTACAACTGGAATTTTTTTTTTTTTAAAGAATGCAAGTTCATTACAAAGTAGGAAGGAAAGTACCCATAAATTGATGATTACAGGGCTATACAGGGAGGAACACACACACACCACACACACGCACTTACTTTTCAATTTGTACAACTTCAAAATGTCACAGAGAAGAAAATCATTACAAAACTTTAATCTTTTCCCTTTTGACAAATATTGATATCATGTTCTAAATGATGTCAGTTTACATGGAGGACGAAGCTACTTATTGTTCTTAAAAAACAGAAAAAAAAATCATAGAAAGCTTTATGGATTTTATGCTAGCCATAAAACTGATAAATAAGAAATGTTAACTTTATATACGACTTTGCATCTCTTGATTCCATAACAAAAAATAACTGTCATCACCACCCAATGAGGTAGACAAGTACTGTCCCAGTTTACAGCTCTGCTTCAGCAGAGGTAAAGGACTTGCTCAATACCAAAGAATCTGTATCAGCACAATGTTTAGAGTTTAGGGGTTCCTAGCTCCCTGTCTTATATTGGATTAAAAAATAAAACAACTCATAAGAATAAGGAAAGGGAGAAGAATTTGTAAAACCATAACAAATATATCCCTCAGCAATATATGTTTAAACAAAGACCTGAAGTCACACATTTTCAAGCTTTTATTTTAAAATGAGAGAGAGACACTTAATATGAAATGCAAGCAAAGCTTATAGCAGCAAGCTGGCTAGGAAAAACCTGAATTCCCTGTCAGTTCAAGGAAACCAAACAATTTTAAGTTTAATTATCTATAGCTTGTCAAAGAGCAGCAAGTACATGCTTAAAATGATGAAGGCCCTCATTGATGGAAATGTCCAGCTGAAGAAGAAACTAGTTTCAGTCTCAGTTCTGATGTAAGCAAAACAAGTTGATGATCTGCCCTGATTTATTACTGTGATAGATTCCTCCACTCTCTTTTGGTTAATTGTGCCTGACACCACTTGAAGCACAAGTGACATAGCTACAAAATGACTAGAATACATCAGACCTTCTAACTGGACAGCCAACCCCCCAAAACACGTTCTGGAACATGTATTGTATTGCTATCAGATTTGAAGAACAATAAAAAAACCCCAAAACCACACCACAGTCATAGGGATGGAATACTTACATTGACACTTCATAGCAACTGTAATATCTATGTTGATTCTTAATTTACTAGAAGACAAAAAAAAGTATTTGCAACAGTAAACAACAAAAGTATAAACACGAAAATAAAATAGCTGGGAAAATACACACAGAACAATTCCAAGGCCAAAATCTGTACCAGTAGATGTAAACATTGCCCTCAGTATAAAGTATGAGAAACTGAGGCAGGAATATTTCGAGCAAATTCTATAACCTGCTGTGCATCTAAATGGCCAATGTTCTAGCTACATAAATGGCTTTTTTGGCACTTATGCACAGGTTGCCATTCTAAAACCCCTGCTATATGAATGGTTAGCACACATGTGTAGACTGAGCATGCAGTAAGTATGTCACGCAGGTACACAGCGGTCATGTGTACACCCTGGAAAAATAGAGGAGGGCCCTCCCATGTTTTTGTTCCAACAGTTAAGCCACTAAAGCATCTGCCTAGGAAGCAAATTCTAGGACCCTGTGCAGCCCAGAGGGCATTTGAACCTGTAACTCTCATCTTCCCAGCAAAATGCCGTAGCAAACAGGCCATCAGTTAGGCACTATGCAGGCCCCTCTCAGCTTCAAAAGGAATACTGGAGCCACTGCATTTATCAGCCACTAAATTCTGTTAATTTTCCTGAGTATGGAAGTCAAATAAGTTTCTTTTTTTAAGAAATTCTGGGCCCAGGAGACTAATTACCCAATGATTTCAGGTAGCATCACAATCTGCAACTGCTTATAAGCTGCAAGAACATTTTGAATTTGTTCCTTTTTTGAACAGTGCACAAAACGGCAAACTTTAACTTAGAATTCAAAGATATTCTGAGGGGTAAAGTTTACCTAGTAAAATCCTTGTCTACTTCATATTCATATTTCATCCACGTGTCCCGATACACCATAAACTCCATTATTGTTAAGAAAGCCATAGTTGTAAATGCTATAAGGGAAACTGAGAAACCAAAAAAGAAAAAAAAATGGTTAGGGAGAAATTATTATATCCTGCCTGGATTTACCAAAAAAACAAAACGAAAAAAAAACCACAATACAAAGGATTTCACATTTAAATTTCACATTTAAGGAAAACACTTTTGTACAGATAAATGAATTTACTTGTGTCAAGTCTTGACCAAGATTTCTCCACAAAGTCATAAGGTTAGTTTCTTCAAAACACGTTAACTCTACAGATTTTACATTAATGCGGGAAAATCATGAAATGTGAAGGTGAAAGTTCCAAGACCTCAGATATTTTTGACGTTGCAACGTGTGTCTTGTGAGAAAACTCCAACTAGTTCATAGAGATGTTTTAGCAATGACGGCCAACCTTTGACAGGTTTGCCACAAATTAGCCATGCACCCTTTCCAAGTGCCAAATCTGATCCCCTTACCCTGCTCTATCTGCTGCTCTGCTTCCTCCCTGGTCTGCTGCATGCCACACACAAAAGCTGCCTGTACGACTTGTGGCACATGACACAGGTTGGCCAACCCTATTTTAGAATATTGTAACTACAGGGTACATACCTTATTCATTAGAAAAATGATACAGTGGCTTTGGAAGAGGAGAGGGATGGAAATCAAACCCAGGTCTCTCACATGTTAAACACAGAGTCTGTCCTTTTAATTACAAGTAGTCTGAATAAAAAAAATAAACCTTGATGCTTGCAGCATTATGCCGCTATATTTTTCAAATTAAAAACAGTTAAATGTGAGCTTATAAATGCTCTTGGCCAATCTAGTTTATAAAAAATAAAGCACCTAATATCTGTTTCAGTGGTTCTCCACCTTTCTGGACTTCAAGCACCCCTCCATAACTTTTGTGAGCTGCATGGCACTCAATTTCAAAAGCTATATATTATAGTGCTTACCTCCTTGCAGAGGAGCTGGACAGTGGGGGTTTGGGGGACTGACCAGGCAGGGACAAGCCTGAGCCATCTATTTTATCTCTTCACAACTCACTCCACCCTTCAAAGGATCTGTTGGGACCCTCGTTGAGAATCACTGATCTAACTTAACCATAAGCATACTCAAGCACTGCAACAGGCTCCCTGGGGAGGTGGTGGAATCCCCATCGACAACATCAGTCAAGGATGATCTAGCTCGGGGATGTCAAACTCCCTTGGTCTCCTGGGTGAGCAACTGCTGCCACAGCGATTAACATACCCATCACTTGCCCTTCCGCTGCCAACATATCCCCAGCAAGGTTCCATATGCCAGAATTCAGCAGCAGGCCTCGTTCCTACTCACCTTACACCCACTTGCCCTCCAGGAACCCCAAGCCCCAAGTGAAAGAGCTCTGCAGGCCACATCTTTGATGCCTCAGTCTAGGAATATTTAACCCTTCTTCAGAGCAAGAGGATGAACTAAGTGCCTCCTGAGGTCCCTTTGAGCTCCACACTGTATGATCTGAGTTTTTGTATCAGACATTTCCACTTCTGGTTATAAAGCCAAGAAAACAAATAAGGGAAATAAACGCACATTGCCCATTGAGGAAGAAGAGGTGCCTTGCTTAAGTCACTTATGCATAACAATGCCATGCAAAGTTCCCAGCTCTGGATTTTTCTAACAATTAGAGGCAAGGAAATCAGCTCACTTTATCTGCGGCTGCATATGCAAAGAATACACTTAGAGAGCAAGAAAAGATTAATGGATTTTTTCTCATCCAAGACATGCAGTGCATATCTTCAAAACAACCTCCTCATTGTGACTGTGAAATTGTGCATGCAAACAGAAAAACATGCTGTGGTGCATGGAAATAGAGACACAGTAAAGAGTCACGCAGAAGCACATGCTGTGCGCCTCTTATTAGAATCCTGCCTTTATTGGAAGATAAAAATATCTAACTGTAGGGCTGCATAACCGCAGAACATTTTTTTGTTTATATTTTAAAAAAAGGCCTCTTGTCTCAGGGCTTCCTGTAGGGTCAGACAAGAGGCCACTAATTGTGGTCGACTTCCTAAGTCATAACTAGTTTCAAACCACAGGTGGCACTTGCATTACTGTTTAGAAGAAAAAACAGTTGTGGGCTATTTTGAGCAAGGCAGGAAAACCAATGTATAGCCATTTATTACTATGTTATTCTTTTTGGATCTTTGGAGGCCAAGATCCTCCTCTACCAGAGCATATAAAGGTGGAAGATGATATTGTCTGCTAAATGCCACCAAAAAAAAATAACAAGAGTACTGATGGGTTTTTTAAATCAAAATATTTGTGAGGTTGACTGTGAAAGTGGGGAGGAAGTTAGATCCTCTTTTCTGAAGGCTCTGACAGTCTCATGAACAGATGCTACAAGGGAAGGGGATTAGTTTGTTTAAAAGATTCCTCATCTCTAACTCCACCACAAAAGAAAAAAGAGAATCTGAGAACATGGACTTGCCATCTTTTACCTCCTTACCTTGCCCAAAAAAATAATCTTTTGAACCTTAAATGCAATCCTGAGAGAAGTGGCAATACAATTTTAAAAGCTATTTCAAATCTTGAACAGAAAAAACTCTTGTTAATGTTCCTTAACATTAGAAGGTCACACTGGGAAGGCAGAGAATGATGACATACTGTATTCTTATATACCACATGCCCCCCAAATAAAAAACACATTTTGTTTTTGGGAAGGCAGAATGAAGAAAAAAGGTTTTTCCATTAAGTTTTTTCTGAAAAGTTATGGCCACATACAGCAGGGACAGAGCCTAATCTTCAGCTCACCCTCACTTTTCACTCAGACAAGAGCTACAGTTTTAACCCTTTCACTGCTGAATTGTCAGAAGACCTTGGCTGCAGTTTTTATACACTTATAGGAAAAAAAAGCATTTCTTACAGCTATAGGTATTTGAGATGAGCCCAGGTAAACATCAAGACTGGATAAATGGTGTCACTACACAAATATCAGATTCTTCAAAGAGCTTCCTTCATCCTCACACTGTCCAAACCTAAATTTCAGCCAGCTGCTGATCTCATCCAAGCCCTTGGATAGCAAGGAAGAGGATGTTTTTGGATTTGATGTGAAAGTCAGTTTGGTATTATTTGCATATAACTGGCATTTCAGTACGTGTTGCTGAAGAATTTCACTTACAGGCCTCAAAGATTTTTCAACAGAAGAGTTTAAAAAAAAAAAAAAAAAAAAGGTGAATCTTTGCAGGACTCCAAATGTAACAGATTTGGGGAACAGTTTATTTCCATGCTGGTCTGACATACTTAAGTTGCTCTCCCTTATGGAGGTGTTGGAAAGGGTGCTTGTGAGAAGGGAAATAATCCCCAATTCTCTCTAGAGCTCATTTTAATTGTGCCTGTCTTGTGCTTAATTTTTTTTCCAACAACTGGAGACAGAGTTTGTTTGCGTCTTCCTCCAGCAGCTTTATCACCAGAACATGATAAATAGATTCAGCAGCCCCCATGTGCATCAGGCCATCTGTCATAATAGTGACTCCATCAAGCCTACCTGTTCCTCCACTAGCTGAAGTCTCTACATAGCTCTCAGGAACCTTTGGAAAAGCATCCAACTCTTTCATCAAATTCAGGGTCTTCTTCCGATTCAGTCGCCTCATCTTCAGCAGATTCCCCGACTTCCTCCTTCATATATTCACACTGTGTCAAGAATTATATTCCAATTAAAAGACACAACAACAAACACTCTCGACCCTAAAACTGACCGCAGATGAATGTCTCACAATCTCTACACTAGAAAAATTTATTCCAATTCCTGATGACTGCATATCAACCTTCCCATCATTTAAAAGAGCTAAGGGAAGGGAAAAGCTTTCCTACTTTGACAAGTATTTTGTTTCTTTGTCCTTGTGTTTTCCATTTTTGTTTCCTCCCACCCCACTCTCCCAAGGAAAAATAGCAGCTTTTACTGAAGGCAAACCAGATCTTCTAGCGCTGAATAATTATTTCATATGCTGGAGGAGACTCAACAAGGCAATAGCTGAAGCAGGTGGAGAAGGTAAGTATTACGATACAACAAATTTGCTTTACATGCATAGTAAGCAAGAATTAAGTGACGTCAAAGATCCGCCATAGTCTGTAACCATTTTTTAACATACTGTAGCTCTCATGTCAGGCTAAAACAGGGGTGTCCAACCTTTTTGAATGTGGGGCCAGATCTTTTTAATCACCCAGTGGGCCGGTGAGCCATATTCAAAGACCTCACAGGAAGCGGTATAACATCACCATCCCCCCAAAACAAAACTACAATATTTACTTTCGTTTCCTGTTGCAGCACCTCCGGCCTCAGAAAATGGCTTGAAGGGCCGCATGGCGGCCTGCGGGCCATATGTTGGACGAGCCTGGGCTAGAAGGCAGTTTACAGCTCAGCTTGCTCTGCCTAGACTATTTAGGGAAAAGCACACATACCAGCAGATCCCCATCCCTGTCAAACTGTGCAGGAAAACAGGTAAGCATGGTTCTAGTAAAATCTTGCACCGACTTTCCACTGCCTTCAGGGAAATTAATCTAGTGTGCCACGCCTTTGAGACGTTAAGGAGATGAGATACTACAGTGGGGCAACTCAGAGATGGTGATGATGGAGGGCACCTAAGTAGGTAGATACTTTGTAAGGCAGAGTACAAAACCTGTGAAGCCTTGGTAGGTAGGTTCTGCCTTGGTGTAGAACCACATTAGTTCAACCCTGATTTGTATTCAGAATGTTTTATCACAGGCCCAAGTATAGAAAAGCACTTTAAAGTATTCTCAACTTCTGCAGCATCTAAATCTCACACTTTTTACTTTCCCAATCATCCTCCCCGAATGGGGGTGTAGATTTTTCAAGTTTAGCTAATAACATCTCACTCCCTACTTGACTGCTCTAATCCCAAAAGCATGGCTCACAATGAAAACAACCCCATTTGAAAAATCTTCGAGAAAAATAAAGATACATTTTATTTCCTTGCCTATTCTTTTCCACCTCAGTACACATTGTGCACAAACAACAACATCAGGCATTTAAAGTTTGGGGTGCATAGTCAAGCCATGCAAGTACTGTTAGAAAAAAGATGCACATTTGTTATGAGGGGGGTTAAAAGATCAGTAATTTGATCATAATTAGTGAAAGGTGATATGAACAACATAAAAGTTACTCAAGAACAAGTGTGCAGCTAGAAATTCAAAGCAAGCTTTTGTGTTCTTACATCCTCTAGATACAAGTGCATATACTCATACATTACCTTGATGGCACATGTAAGAAAAGCCATTTATTATCACTACATTTTATATACACCTGGAAATTCCACACCCAATTTTTATCAAAAGGCACCATGGATCAGTTTCAAAGTATCCCTACACTTTTTATCTGACTCCTACAAAATCCCAAACCTGTCTTACCTTGACCTGTTGTCTCTATTGCTGTTCCTATGTACTGTGGAGTAAGGTACTGAAATGAAAGAATCCAAAACGATCTGTTAATCTGCATGTATTCATTCTTCCCGCCTCCCAAAACATGTGTAAGTGCTGGACTTAGAGACAGAACAGCTTTTTAATTTTTTTGTTGACTCCCCTCTCTCCCCGACATCCCCTTTGCAAAAACATGTAGGCTGAGGAGGAAGGTGGTGGGAGGATGAAAGGTTGCTGAAGTGGTTTGAGGAAACCATTATATAATGCTTGGAGTGGAGTGATGCTAGAATAGAGCAGTGGGGGAAAGAGTGCTGCAGTTTAGAGAGATTTCATAGACATTAGGAAGGGATCTGGGAAGATCATCGAGTCCACCCCCTTCCCAAGGGACAAGAAGTTAGCTGGGGTCATAGGATCCCAGCAAGATAAGCATCAAGTTTTCTCTTGTAGGTGTTCAATGTAGGTGCTTGAACTACCTCCGATGGCAGACTATTCCAGACCTTGGGAGCTCGGACAGTAAAGAAATTCTTATGTCCAGCCTGAAACGGTCTTGCAGTAGTTTATAACCGTTCGACCTTGTCATTCCTTGGGGCGCTCTGATGAACAAACGTTCCCCCAGATACTGGTGGTCACCACTGATAAACTTATAGGTGGCCATCAGATCACCCCTGAGCCTGGGCTTTTCCAGGCTAAAGAGCCCCATAGCTCTCAGCCTGTCATCGTAAGGTCTGTTTTCCTGACCTCTGATCATGCGCGTGGCTCTCCTCTGCACTCTCTCAAGCTTCTCCACATCCTTTTTGAACTGTGGGGCCCAAAACTGGACGCAGTACTCCAGCTGCGGCCTCACCAAGGCCGAGTACAAGGGGAGAATGATGTCCTGGGATTTGCCTGAGAAGCATCTATGGATGCAAGCCAGCATTTTGCTCACTTTACTAGCGGCAGCATCGGCTAGAGGAAGTTGATGTCCAGATTAGGCAGGGTTACCATATATCTAGGTTTTCACAGATATGTCCTCTTTTTAGAACCTCCCATCTCAGTCCGGGGTTTTGGTCAGCCCTGCTTTGAAGTTTTTCCTGGCACTTCCCAGCTTGCCCTAGCAAGGAGATGCTTGGGGCTGAGGGCAGGGTGATGGGAGACAGGGTGCACACATGGGGCCAGCATGTAGCCAGACAAGGTGGGAGCAGCCAGGCAGCTGGATGTAAGTAAGCCTGTGGGATGTGGGGGTTGTGTGTGGAGCGGCGCGTCTGGGGCTGCAGCAGGGCAGACAAGGCGCCTGCCCCTCCAGCAGGGTAAGGGGTAGGGAGGCCCTTCAGGGGCAACATGGAGCTGCGTGGCTGGCCTGACAACACTGGGGACAGTGCTGGGAGGAGCAGGGGGCTACGGGTCAGGAGTGAGAGGCATTGCGGGGGGAGGCAGGGAGGCTGTGGTCCGGGGGCATGGGGCACTGGCAGCGCCAGAGGGTTGGGGATCGGAAGTGAGGGGCACCAGCATGGCCCAGGGGAGCAGGGTACTGTGGTCTGGGAGTGAGGGGCACTAGCAGGACTGGGGTCTGTGGGTTGGGAGTGAGGGGCAACAGAATGGGCAGGGCATCGGCATATCATTGCCTCCCTCACAGTCATATACCACCCCCTCCCCCATATGACAGGTGTCCTTTTTTTTGGAACTCGAAATATTATAACCCTAAACTAGGGACAGGACTAGAGAAAACTGAGCAGAGGCTGAAAGTGTACAGGGAAAATACAGAAAATGGACAAGGCTGCTAGTGAAGGGGAATGAGAGGGAGATCGGGGTGGTGCCAACTGGGTCAGTAGGTTAAGCAGGCTGAGAAAGGTTGAAGAAGAATGATTTGTGTTACATCTGGGAAGTAAACATTGAATATTTTAATGCTCAGAGATCTATAATTTTGAATCAACACTTGAAAAAGCCTAGCATGCAAGCTGCCTTACCTTGAATCTTTGTCTCTCTTGCTGTTCCTCCTTATTGCGAGCAAACCCTGAAACAAAAAGAAATCTAAACCAATCTGTGATGCATGTGCCTTTTGAGCACAGCAGGAATGCATATATACACCCTTAAAATAAGAGCCCACACATGCATTAAAATCTTCTTTGGCACTGACAGGCATAGGTCCAGTGTAACAGCAGAATCCGCACATACTACAAACATGCGCTTTTCTTTCTGCACATGCTCTTACTGTTGCCCTACTGAGCATGTGCACAGTGTGTGCACATGCCCATTAAATGAGTGAAGCCCCAGTGAAGCTGCTGCCCTTACCCTGCCCTTTGCTCTAAGTGCCAGCAGTGGCTTCCTCTCTGCAGAGCCCAGGACTGTTCAGCAGGTCGGCAGCAGCGAGGAAGGAACTGGCAAGGGAGGGGAGAGAGTAAGAAAGCTGACTACACTGAGCAATATTGGCAAAAGAAGGGTAGAGCATGGTGGCAAACAAGAGAAGACACAGAGAGCAAAAGATGTGAAATTGAAATGTAATATAGAAGAAAGAAAGCCAGCAGAAAAAGTTCACATCATCATCATTTTAGCTAGTTACTTCCTAAGACATGGTCAGCTACTTTTCCTATTATAAAAAGCAGATTTGGTTTTTCTCTCCTTAACTGTAAGATCTGGGGAACATTTCATAGGTTTCAACAAACAATAATAGGCACTAGGAGAATTAAAATAAGAAATACAAAACTATAAATAGAAAACAAATATAAATATAAATTATATAAAATTAATAAGATAAATGAAATACAGAAAAAATCCATATTTTTAAGACAGTGCACTGCAGTCAGAATTTGCCTGTAGATAGTATGAAAGAGGAAAAACCAAGTGTAAGAGGATATTTTATTTTTTGCACTTTACCTTTAAGGCTCCAATCCAACAAAGATTTATGAACACACTTGATAGCCAGTACCATGGGACTCCTCATTCCCATTAAGTTAAATAACTACACAAGTTAATCAAAAGGAAGATGTGGGCTGAATCAGGAGAAACTTCCTCAGGGTGACAAGTACTAGAGCAATATCCTTTGAAGGAAAAGGATGTCACCCCATTGCCTTTCAAAATAAACAGGATAAATCACTTTTAAGACTATCCATTAGGTCATAAACACATTGTTCAAGAGACAAGGATTTTTTGGCGATACCTTTTATTGGACCAACTGTATTGGTTGGGAGAGCATCTATGTTACTACCAAATCCATATGATAGGCTGGGACTGTCCTCTCATTTGCACCAGAATAAGTCCACTGAATTCACAGGAAGTTACACCTCCCCCCCGCCCCATTGTTTGTTTGTTTTTTTCCTTAAGAGCAGTGAAGAATCCGGATTATAATACAGTAACACGTTAGTCAAAAAACTATATCAGGCCCTTAAAATCAACAGGAGTGGCTAGGAGAGTTTAAATAGTTTTAATTAAAAAGAAATGGTTCTTAAAGTGTGCAACAAGAAGAGCACACACCAAATGCAGATGCTTCCTCAGTCCGATGAAGGGTATTATACCCAAAAGCTTGCAAAGAAAAAAATTTCCAACTATTTCAATTGGTCTAATAAAAAATATCAGATTTACCCAAAGAACCTTGTCTGCCTATGTCCTTACACCAACACAGCTACAACTATAGCACTGTGACAGATGTAGAGGGCCTTTACAAAGTGCTTACCTACAGAAAAGAAAGCCGATGCTTAAGGGAAAGTTACTTAATACCGCTCACAATTTTCAGGCACAGAGTTGCTTGCATACATATTATCCACTAATACTTATCAGTATATATTCTCTTACTATAAAAATATCCTCAAAGAAAAGATCCCATGCCTCACCTCCCTTAAAAAGAATCAACACCTGATATCACTGTAGCAAACACCTACCATTCATTCTCAGGGATAAGAGAAACTGAAAAATCTTATGGCATTTTCTTGCCCTGTTCCAGTCAAAAAAGTCCTAGGGATGCCCCATAAACAAATTAAAAAACAACTAGCCTTAATACACAGTTGCTCCCCTTTTCCAATATTTCAAAGGAGAAAGTTCACCAGACAAGGGACTCTCAGTGCAAGTGCCAAAGTGCACAGAATTTAGAAAAATGGAGATTATCCCAAGTCATAGTTACATTCAAGTTTGAGAAAGTAAGAAAATCAAAACAGGAAGCTAATATAAGGGCATGGGAAGCAGCTTCAGGGGAAACTAATTTATGAGAAAGGAAAGCATGTAGACCTATGCTGAAGCTCTTATTGTATTCTGGTCAACTGATCTTTGGACCTTATTCGTATCTAAACCAACTCGGAGCAGGCAGACCTGCAAAAACAGATATCATAGAAAAAAGGGGCAGCAAGCACAGGACTGGGTCGGAAGTGATCTTATACCAGGTAGTTATTCTCCCTGGCCTTGGGAGAATGGGGCCCCACACACTGATAGATATGAAAGCTTGCAATTATACGCTCACACAGACATGCATACAATTAGTCTGCAAGGTACGAATCTACCCTGCCTTCTACCTGACTTCAGACCAGGGGTGGGCAAAATGTGGCCTGTGGGCTGGACACGGCCTGCAAGCCATTCTACCTGGCCTGCAGGGCCCCTAAAAAATTTAGAAAAATCAATGCTTATCTGCCCCTGGCTGCCTGTCATGCGGCCCTCGATGGCTTGTCAAAACTCAGTAAGCGGCTCTCTGCCCGAAATAATTGTCCGCCCCTGCTTCAGACTAACACCACAACCTACCTCTCCCAGTGCCCGTGACAGCATAGTAATACCTCTCACCTTCTCCTACCAATGACCCTACAACACCATTTGGTAGCCAAGAGGCCCTGGGCCAAGCTACCTTGTTCCTTACTCGCCCTGCTGAAGCTGCCAGAAGCAGCTGATTCCTGGCCATGCAGCACGGGATGCTTCTGACAGGGAGGGAGGGAGTCCCAAATCACCAGCCACTTCGGTGCATCCATGGCTACTTAGGGAAGAGGCTCCGGAAAACGCGGCAGGCAGAGCCCATGCCAGGAGCTGGGAAAAGCCCCGGTGCAGTCAGGGTTGCGTGTAGAGCCTTACACAGGGTTCAGATTATGGTTGTACAGGGTGGTTCAGAGGGCGATGACTCTGTCTCAAGCAGGGGCTGGAGTAGAGACCTCTGGAGGTCCGCTCCCACCTGGCTTCTCCACGTCTACACGTTCACATATGCACCTTAGATACTACAGTTTCCTTTAGTACTCCCTTAAAGTACTACCTGTACATGCGGTACCTAGAGTGATGCTCACTCAGCGACGCTGACTGCGCATCAGCCGAACGGCGCTGCGCAGCAGGCTGTTAGCACGGTTTGTGCTGTGACCCGCAGTGTTATCAGGCTAATGCGCAGTTGGCACCACGTGTAGACGTGCCCTCCCACCAGGGCTCTCCCCGCTGCAGCCACAGCCGGGTGCCCAGGGGGCGGGTCCGGCCCCGGACGCCCCCGTGCGGCCGCCACCCGCGCTGCCCTCGAGCCCGCGCTCCTCCCCACGCGCTCGGCGCCTCCGCAGCCAATCAGCGCCCGCCGAGTGCTCGGGGCGGGGCCGGGCCGGGCCGGGCCGGGCCGTACCTCGCAGCTTCCCCAGCTCGCGGCTCCCGGCTAGCGGCTCCGGCGCATCCCCCACCAGCAGCGGCCCCAAGCTGTCTCGGAGCTCCCGGCGCGGGTGCGTCCTCGGGACCAATCGAAGGCACCGACTTCCAGCAACCACCGAGGCGGCGCGGCCGGAAGGGACTGAGGCAGCGCCCTTCTAGCCCGCCCCCGCCTGCCTCTATGGTTCCGCTCCGCGCGCCCCGCCCCCAGTGGCTGGGCCTCGCCTGGGGAGTTAGAAGTGCCAGGCGGAAGTCAGTTGGAGGGCGAGGGGCGTGCACGGCTTTGTAGACTAATACATAAGTAGGTGGGTGGGTAGAGGTAGATGCTTTATAACGGTCTGCATCTCCCCTGTCTTTTGACTGACTACAGATTTAACACGGTTAACTAGCGTGCTGTATCTGTCTCTCTGTACGTGCCTATATGTGTAGGGAGAGGGATCGACAGAGCACAGCCCTGCGCAGGCTGAAGCTTCACCAGATGCTGTGAAGGACACGCACACCCTTTCACACAATCTGATGTAGTGAACTTCAGTCCACAAAAGTGTGTGTGTGTGTGTGTGTGTGTGTGTGCAGTCCACAAAAGTATGCGTGTGCGTGCATGTGTGCTTTAGTCTATAAACCTACATTTCTAGCCTGCCTTCTGGAGCACTTTGAGAGCCACAGAGGAAACACTTGTAGCCATGCTTTTCCTCCTCTCTGGTTGTCTGATACGCATGTTACTTGAGGTTGTTTCTTTCGTTCAGCATACATTTGCTCTGGGTTAATTACATGAAGGATGGTGGTAGGTAGCACATCCCTGTTTCTGATTTATGATTCTTGTATTGTGATATGATGATGGACTGATTCTTGTTAGCAATCACAAACCCTCAAATGCCACTGTTCAGCTATCTTGAGGCAACATCAACAATCACTAATTTATGTGTTTGTTTCTTTTAATCCCCTTCAGTTTGGCTGAAGGACTTCTGCAACTGAATAAATGGTTAATGTAATGACATCAGTTATCGTTAGCGTTTATACTAAGATATTTACACAGGTGTACTTGGGAACAGCATGGCCTCTTAATACCTATTACACACTGAAGTTTTATCTGATATTTATGGAACTCTGTCTCCTGAATAAACATTTAGGTCATTAATAACTACCTTTTCCAGAAGTTTCTTTAAACTTGCATACACTGATCACCTAGGCAATGGATTTCTCTCCTTAAATACTAGCTTGCTAGTAAAGAGAGATCCCCATGTCTCCTAGCATAGTGCCCCAGTTTTGAAATGTGTTCCATGCAGACAGAGTCTGTGGAGCTTGCTGTAGGATCATGAAAGCCAATCTAGCCGCCTTCTATCACTTGGCATTTCTGCATTTGCTTACCTAAATGCTAGAGGAGAGTGCTTGCCCAAGCACATGTTGTTTCTTTTTTGCCCCACACTGATGCAACTTCTTTGCTTGCTTCAGAGATGCACAACACTTTCCTCTTGTATTTACCTGGGCCTAAGCCACTATTCAAACAGTGCTTTTCCCCTAAGCCTACTCTACTTCCTTTATGCCATGTACCAGCTCATAATACTCTCTCACCCTTCCCAAGTCCTGTGGACTTTCTCAATTGCAAGCACATTCTTTGCCTATCTTCTTCCTGATGTCCTTGCCGTCTCCTTCACACCAAGCCTGCCTCACTGTTTTCTGTCATCACCCGAGCCCTTTCTCCAGCCTCCAGGTACTTTTCCTTATTCATAGATTCATAGATGTTAGGGTCGGAAGGGACCTCAATAGATCATCAAGTCCGACCCCCGGCATAAGCAGGAAAGAGTGCTGAGTCTAGATGACCCCAGCTAGATACTCGTCTAACCTCCTCTTGAAGACCCCCAGGGTAGGGGAGAGCACCACCTCCCTTGGGAGCCCGTTCCAGACCTTGGCCACTCGAACTGTGAAGAAGTTCTTCCTTATGTCCAGTCTAAATCTGCTCTCTACTAGCTTGTGGCCATTGTTTCTTGTAACCCCCGGGGGCGCCTTGGTGAATAAATCCCCACCAATTCCCTTCTGTGCCCCCGTGATGAACTTATAGGCAGCCACAAGGTCGCCTCTCAACCTTCTCTTGCGGAGGCTGAAAAGGTCCAGTTTCTCTAGTCTCTCCTCGTAGGGCTTGGTCTGCAGGCCCTTGACCATACGAGTTGCCCTTCGCTGTACCCTCTCCAGGTTATCCGCATCCTTCTTGAAGTGTGGCGCCCAGAATTGCACGCAGTACTCCAACTGCAGTCTGACCAACGCCCTATAGAGGGGAAGTATCACCTCCCTGGACCTACTCGTCATGCATCTGCTGATGCACGATAAAGTGCCATTGGCTTTTCTGATGGCTTCGTCACACTGCCGGCTCATGTTCATCTTGGAGTCCACTAGGACTCCAAGATCCCTTTCCACCTCTGTGCCACCCAGCAGGTCATTCCCTAGGCTGTAGGTGTGCTGGACATTTTTCCTCCCTAGGTGCAGCACTTTGCATTTCTCCTTGTTGAACTGCATCCTGTTGTTTTCTGCCCACTTGTGCAACCTATCCAGGTCTGCCTGCAGCTGTTCCCTGCCCTCCGGCGTGTCCACTTCTCCCCATAGCTTTGTGTCATCTGCAAACTTGGACAGAGTACATTTCACTCCCACGTCCAAGTCGCTGATGAAAACATTAAAGAGTATCGGTCCAAGGACCGAACCCTGCAGGACCCCACTGCCCACACCCTTCCAGGTCGAGACCGACCCATCTACCACGACTCTTTGGGTGCGACCCTCTAGCCAATTCGCCACCCACCGGACTGTGCAGTCATCCACATCACAGCCTCTTAGCTTGTTCACCAGTATGGGGTGGGATACCGTATCGAAGGCCTTCCTGAAGTCTAAGTATACGACATCCACCCCTCCTCCTGTGTCCAGGCGTTTCGTAACCTGGTCATAGAAAGAGACTAGGTTGGTCAGGCACGATCTGCCCGCCACAAACCCATGCTGGTTTCCCCTCAGCATAATTTGTCCTGCCAGGCTCTCACAAATGTGAGCCTTGATAATTTTTCAAATACTTTACCAAGGATGGAGGTGAGACTGACCGGCCTATAGTTGCCCGGGTCCTCCTTCCTCCCCTTTTTGAAAATGGGGACCACGTTAGCCCTTTTCCAGTCCTCCGGGACTTGGCCCATGCGCCACGAGCATTCGAATATTCCCGCCAGTGGCTCTGCAATGACGTCGGCCAGTGCCTTCAGCACCCTCGGATGGAGCCCATCCGGGCCTGCCGACTTAAAGGCATCCAGTTCTTCCAAGTGACTCTGCACCACCTCAGGATCTACGCATGGAAGTCTGGCGCCTTGCTGCTGCCTCTCTACAACCCCAGTGAGAGACTTGTCGTGCCCCTCGCTTAGGAACACTGAGGCAAAGAACTCATTGAGGAGTTCAGCCTTGTCCCCCCTATCTGTCACCAATTGTTTCTGCCCATTTAGCAGTGGTCCTATTCCTCCCTGGGCCTTCCTTTTACTCCCAATATATCTAAAAAACAATTTCTTGTTGTCCTTTACTTGGGTTGCCATCCTCAGCTCCATGGTAGCTTTGGCCTGCCTAACTGCCTCCCTACAAGCACGAGCAGAGGAGGTATATTCATCTTTAGTGATCTCACCCTGTTTCCACTTTTTATGTGCTCCCCTTTTGGCCCTTAGGCTGCCCTGGATTTCTCTGGTCAGCCATGGAAGCCTCCTGGCCCCTTTCCCTCTTTTGCCTCGCTCGGGGATCGTCTTGCTTTGTGCCCAAAGGATCGTTTCCTTTAGGCACAGCCACCCTTCTTGGGCACCCATCCCATCAAAACTCCTACTCTGCAGTGCGTCCTTGACTAATCGCCTGAGTGCAATGAGATCAGCTTTCCTAAAGTCTAGCACTTTCACCCTACTAGTTACCTTACCCACTCGCCGTCTTATGTTGAATTCTATTATAAGGTGATCACTGTCTCCCAGATAGCTACCGATCTGGAGGTCCCCTATCATGTCATCTCCCGTTGCCAATACCAGATCCAGTATGGCATTCCCCCTAGTGGGACCATGCACCTCCTGTGTCAGGTGGAGGTCCTGTACACAGGTTAGAAACCTGCGTGAGCGATGGGACCTTGCTGTCTGCGTCTCCCAGCAGATGTCTGGGTAGTTTAGGTCCCCCATGACTACCGCCTCTTTAGCTTTTATGGTCTCCGAGAGTTGCCTCAGGAGCCCCGCATCTATTTCTTCCCCTTGGTGTGGGGGTCTGTAACAGACCCCTACCACCAAATCCCTTTCTCCTTGCCCCCCATGTAGCCTAACCCACAATCCTTCTACTTCCTCAACCTCGGATTCTGTCTTGATGAGGGTTGATGTGTATTGCTCACTGACATAAAGTGCAACCCCCCCCCCTTTCTTCCCCGACCTGTCCTTTCTATACAATCTATAGCCCTCAATATGTACCGCCCAGTCATGGGATGAATCCCACCAGGTCTCTGTTAGCCCCACTAAGTCATAGGTGTTTAGTGCAAGCAGAGGGACTCCTTGTCCCTCACCTATGTCCATGCCATATGTCCCTGCGTCTGCCTTCCTACAGGCCCAAGTTATTTACCCCTGTCAGCCACACTGCTCCTTCCCTCCTCACCCACATCCATAGGCAACGCA
Organism: Alligator mississippiensis; assembly: GCF_030867095.1. Classification (NCBI taxonomy): domain Eukaryota; kingdom Metazoa; phylum Chordata; order Crocodylia; family Alligatoridae; genus Alligator; species Alligator mississippiensis. The sequence continues at coordinate 28,455,314 of NC_081827.1, read as the reverse complement.
TAGAGAGAGCACGGTGGGGGGGCATGTGCCTCCCCCGCAGAGACTGGCCACTGCTAGCTTCTACGGGCCATCACCACTCATACAACCCTCCCCACCTGGCCACTGATACCACCACCAGCATCTGTAGGTGGTCCCCACTTGCTGCTGCTGGCACCATTGCGCCCCCCCTACCCCACTGCTGACACCACTGCCAGTGTCTGCAGCCAGTCCCCACTCGCCCCTCACCAGTCTCGGGAGGCACCAGTCATTCATGTCCACATCACTTTTCTTCTATTTCCAAGGTCACACCCCTTTTTCCCATTTTCCTCATACAGGCCTGCTGCTTCTTTTTGTTCCCTGCAACTTCTCTCCATCCTCAAGCCCTGAGACATAAGCTGATTTTCACTGTCCCAAACTTCTGACACCCAATTCTCTACCACCCCACTTTTTGGGGTGGGTCTCTTCCCTCATAGCTGACATATATATATCAGAAATATATATATCTTCTCTATTTAGGTGTTGGTATGGTCTTTGCCACTTGTTTCTCAGTTCCTTCTCTCAACCCTCCTCAATGCAGTGGGCTTGGATCAATTTGCACCTGTCCAATAAAAAAAAGGGGCAGGTTGCAGTCAAGCAGAGGACTATTAGAACAGTTGCCGTTCACGTGCAGCAGCATTAAAGGACAGGCAGTTGAAGGCTACTTCCTACATTGTCTCCAGAAGCTGCTGCTTCTACAACAGTGGTATTTGAAGGCAAGAGGGGTTTCCCCCTCTCACTGAGTGCTGCCAACTGCTTCTATGCATGGTTTTGCTGTGTTTTCATCTGTTGTCAGCTGCTCCTGACTAGTGGAGATGCCAAACCTCCATGTGGCAAGGTGAGGCTATGAAAGCAGAGGAAGTCATTATGTGCTTGTTTCTGTCTGATGCAAATAACTTATGGTAGAGACAAATATGTATTTATGGGTCTGCTTGGAACAGTTGTGTAAGTGTATGTCTGGGTCCAAAAGATATTGTTATGATGAGTTCTATTCTATGATACTGCTGAATCCCTTATAGTATTATGCAGGACCATGAAAAGAAGGGAATATTTGTTCTATGAAGATTTGGGTTTGACTTCTATATGATTCTTTTGCACCTTACCTACATGAGGCTGCTTCTGCCACAATAGTGAAGCTGACAGTGCCCATATACATCCATGTGCCTCCTCGTGGCTCCGTACTTCTCCTGTTCCATCTATGTAGCTCTGCTGCAGTGGCTCTGCTGACAACTGACCTTGGAGAAACATGGGGGGCTGGAGGGAGTGTGGCAATTGTACTTAAAGACACTTGAAAGCTGCTCAGTGGTAACAGCAGCCTTCTTTCACCCAGAGAAGTAATGTTATTCTGCTGGCAGGAAGAAAGGCTTATGTTGCCACAGGAGAACCCTGAGTGTGGCTACATTCACAGTTTCATTGGAAAAACCCTGGCACAAAAATATGTAATACAGTATAATCTCATAAATCCAGATCTCAAAAACCTGGAATTCTCAAAAATTCGGCATTGCTCCAGGACTGGCCGCTGTTCTCCTCCCCCTCCCCTGAGGAGAAGCTTGGGGGAAGGGGGAAGCTTGCACACGGCAGCTGCTGCCGCCATCCACCACCCCACTCTGTTGTTTCACGTGCGGCCGCTGCTCTGGGACTGGCGGCTGCTTTTCTCCCTACCATCCTGCTCCACAACTGGCTACACGGGCTTAAAAAATCAGGCATTTTCAAATATCCGGCAGGTGCTCAGTCTCAAGCACGCCAGATTTATGAGGTTATATTGTATTGTCCAAGCCTTAGTGTTCAACATCTCCCAGGTATTACAGCAATGGGCCTGACATTTTAAAACAAGAGAAAGCTCTCCACAGAAGAGACAGCTTAATGTCCTACATATCAGACTTAGAGTACCTGCGGTCCTTGGAACCACTACTGAAAATCTCCAAAGTGTCAAGTTAGCTGTTCAGGGTCCCAAAGCTGGCAAAATACTTGAATACCGCTCACCAAAAAAGGAACTTTTGGATGGGAAGTGATAAAAGCAATTTCTGCTCTGCATTTCCTTATTTTCTGAAGATCTCATTTAAAACAAAAACCAAACACTATATTTCCTCAGTGATTGTCCAGCACACTTATTTACAGTAATGTACCACAGGAGATAGGGCCACTGTTATAGAATAGTGTTGCATGGAGTCTTGTATTTGTAAATATTGACTATAAGCAATCAGCTTGTTACTTGCTGCATCTACACGAGATGCTTACTGTGCAGTACCTCATTACTACTGCACAGTACCTCGTTACTACTGCGCAGTAGTGTCATGGGGCACAAACCATGGTGTGACACTACTGTACAGTAGTAATAAGCTACAGCGCAGTCAGCATCACCAGGAAGCCATGAAGGGCTGCTGCTGCTCAATAATGCTTGTTACTGTGCAGTCATTTAGTACTTGCAAGTACTAAATGACTGCGCAGTAACAACTGTGCCATCAGCATCTGGTGTAGATGTGGCCACTGAGTATTTTGACCATGAACAAAATAGTGCACGGATTGATAATATAAAACAGAAGACTATATTTTAGCTTTTTAAACTAATTGGTATTGGAAATGCAAAATGAAAATCTATTTCCAAGCTACATTATCTTTTGGCATTTACACAATGGGTTGGATGTTTACTTAACTACCCGACAATGTAGGCAGTTCTTTTTGCATCCTGGTTCTACATCCTCCTCTCGTGCACCTGCACTGTCACATCATCTATTATGCTGAAAGCCTGTGTTGACTCCTTTTGTACTATTCTCTCAGAGCCAAATTGTGGTCATATTGAAATTCATGAAAGTATTTCCCATTGACTTTAGTGGAATCTGGTTTTAACTCCAACCAGAAAGGATGATGCATTTTGTCTTCTTGTGGTGGAAGTGTATGGTAATAAATGTGTGATTCATTGTTATGTAAAGCTTGAACTGCACTGGATCAAGGGGTGAAACCATGAGCTGGATGAATGGTGCTGGACTGGTCCTCAAGCTGCACAAGCCAGCCCCTCAGGCAGTGTTTGCCCTGAACTGGCCTGGAGCACAGCCAGCAATGTGTGCCCCCAGCTGACCCAAAGTGCAGCTGGCAGTATGCTCCTGGGACTAAGCCAGAGCACAGTAGCCGCATGTTTCCTGGACTGGCCCAGAGTGCAGCTGGCATTGTGTGCCCCAGAGCGCTCCCAAGCACTGCTCCCAAAGTGCACTAGGCTGGTCTTGCACTTCCTGTGCAGCATGAGGGGCCAGTCTGGTACATAACACAGTGGCATGTGGATCCAAACCAAAACCCCAGCTAGCACTGGGGGCCAGATAATAGGGCTCCACAGACCATATTCAAGCTGTAAACTGTATCTTTGACACCCCTGCATTGGACAAACAGGAAGAATATGAATAAGGTGAGACCAAAGTCCCAGCACCGCGGAGGAATTACCATGGAACTGGAAACTAGTCGAGCTGGCACATTTCTCATTGTGTGTCATGAGAGACTATCTAGATAGCTTTATTCCTGCTGAAGTGATTACCAGCTAATTATTAGAGACTCCTCTCTTCTAACACATGGGGATAGCATTTGAAAACATTGTGATAGAAAAATTGTCCCTGGGAAGAGGCTGAAGTCATTCATTTCTTTCTAATTGCATCACACTTTGCCATTTGATCCTTTCTTCCTCTATCTTAAGCATTTGATCAGCTGTAAGAAAATATGTCATATAGCATCATAGTAACATACATTGAATGTGTCTACATGAGACGCTAAATGTGCATTGGACTAATTCTACTGTGCATTAGCACATCAAGCAAAAAGCATGCTAATGTGCTGTAGATTCAGTCTACACGTGTATATAATGAATTCCATTTTGATTTGTAGATAGTGATTTCAAAAATTATTGTTATGGCAGGATCATGTCCTTGCTAGATACATGGTTAGCTGCTTTGTATGAGAAGGTTTAAGCTTGTTGTAGAAATATGGTTTGCATCAGTTTGCATTTATTTAACGGTTCGTACTATATGATTTCTGAGTATATTTGAGTACTAATCTTCCCTTACTCCTACCTTCCTTTAAGTATTTATTTCTGTACAGTTTACTGTAAGGAGATTTTAGTATGCCTTGATACCCATACAAAGGAGTAACCTCACAATAAAGATTATGCGGTTTTGTCTGACCATTTGCTTGCCTTTCTGCATAAGAATAATCCTTGGTTTTAGGAAGCTCAGTGGAATTACTAATTCTACAATTTTTTCCTCTGCTTAATTATAAGCTTCTCTTTATTTCTTCACACATAGCCTATGCTTGAATTCCCAGAGACTTAATGACATAGGAAGTTTTCAGTGGTGATAACAAGCCTCTTTGAAGCTAGCGGGACACAGACCTTCTAATCTGGGTAATTAGTCATTTTTTGTAACTTCAGAACAGTGTGATTGATTGTATTCAAACCTTGCAGAGTAGTTCATCTTAAACCTTGAGATTAAATTTGGCCAATTCTCAGGCCAGCACAAGGAGAAGTTCAAATGAGGGGGCTTATGGGATTTGGTTGCAAATTAAAGATGGATGAAAATGCAGTTTCCTTTTTACAGCGTTTTCAGTGGCACATAGAAAATTAATCCATGTCCCATTAGTAGATATGATTATTATAGAAACAACATTCAGATTAAGAACTAATTTAGTCATTTCATATTGCAGGCAGGCAGAAGTGAGGTGAAGGACTGTTGCTGTATCAGTACCTGTATGTATATTTCTCCTTGTGTATACTGTACTTGCAGTTGTAGTGATATATTAACTCTTGTTTCAGTAAGGAAGCAAAGTCTATGGATGTCTATTACAGTTTGTTGAAATGTGGTTCTGATCTTTTGTGTCAATGGTTTTTTTAAAAAGCCTAGTGGTAAATCTATTCCAGTAGTTCACCTGTGGCTCTTCATGCTACTGTTTGTAGGATGTCTAAAACAAGAGGTAGCAAAAACTTTCAAGTTTTGAGTTTGATTTGCACATTGTGATCAATGCATAACCTACATTGAGCAAAAGATAAATATTCTTTCTTTCAAAGGTTGTTTCCAGTCTGTTTTCTCGATAAAAATAATTAAAAATGCTACTTGGAAGAATGTTGGCCCAGGTTTTCTAAAATGACTAGTGATTTCAGGTAGCCAACATGAAGCATTTTAAAGGGCTTGAGTTTTAGAAAAGCCTGAGTGAATACCCACCTTGATAAAACCAAGCTCATCCTAGGCATTTCAGGTAGGATACAAAAAATAATGACACACTCAAACTCACAGGTTGCTTTTGAAAATCTTGACCATCAATCTTATCTTCATTATAAATTATTTTTATAATTATAAATTATAAATCTTTTCTTCGTTATAAATTATTATTTAACATAGCCAAATGTAGGCACATTTTTTAATGATTGAAATTCAGTACAAATCTTCAGTTTTACCCAATATCATATTTTAGGTAAGAAAACATGCAAGCCAGTTTCTGCAGTCATACAGTATACATACAAGAACTGTATGGCTTCAATTAATATGTCCAAATGCAATGACAACTGCATGAAAAAAGAGAAGTAAGTTATTAGAATGAATTTATTTGGGGGGTCTTAGATTTATATCTGATTTATATTCAAAAGGCTCTACAACTGGGTTTTTATTGGAGATGTCAGTTTACAAGTTTGTTATGAGAACATACAAATGACTTGATTTTTTATGGTACTGTAAGAGACTAGCCCAGGGTTGGGCAATTATTTTGGGCAGAGGGCCACTTACTGAGTTTCAGCAAGCCATCAATGGCAGCATGACAGGCAGCCCAGGGCAGATTAATATTAATTTTCTAACATTTTTAGGGGCTCCGTGGGCCTGATAGAATGGCCTGGTGAGCCGCATCCGGCCCCCGGGCTGCATTTTGCCCACCCCTGGACTAGCCATATACCTCACATCCCACTTCCATAAGCTTCCATTGTAAATCACTGTTATTGTGGCAAGAGAAAGCTCATTTCAGTCTACCCCCAGTCTTGGAGAAGTCAGTCTATAAGCCTACTATGGGGTTTAAATGGAACCAGTAGTGAAAAGGAGTGAAATCTGGGAGCAGTTGTTTTCTTTAGTATGCTCCTGCAGGCAATTTTGCCTTCCCATTAGAAATCCCTTTGGGAGGTACTGATGCTCGGTCTACTACCTCATGATAGTAAACAGAGGTGACCCATGACAAAAGGGCTTCAGGGAACAGCAATAAAGCTATATCTTTTCCCTGAACCTTGACTGGTGTCCCAAAATGTATGTGGTTTTTGAGATGTGCTGGATTACAAAAAGGAAAATCACTACGGGTGGGAAATGGCTTGCAAAGAAATGACAAGGAGAAGGAAATTCCCTTGAGTTGGAATTCTGAGTGGCATTCCCTTCACAAGATGGCTTTCATAGGGGAGCACATAGCTGTGAGGCAGAAAGTTTGTTCCTTACTAGTTCCATTAGCTTTATTATTCATTCATTATTATCCCAATTGTTTAACTCCAGACTACACAAAATACAGGCCAGTTACCTTCTTGTGTTAAGTTATATTCAAAGCTGGATTTTTTCTATTATAATTTCTTAATTTTTCAAATTGTCTTTACTGGTATGTCTCTCTCACATTAATGCATATGCATCAGTTTTATGACAATAAACAGGTAATTTAGGTAAAAACAATTAAACCTGTGAAATGGATTAATGTACCAAGATTAGAGGAGTCTTACAAATAATAATAAGGGATTTTACTGTATAAAGTAAAAATTCTGGTCAAACAGCTACCAGCTGAATAGCAAAGACCCTTCCTATTGCAAAATATTCTTTTTTATCTGCCTGGAGATTTAAAAATCTTAGGACATTATGAAAAATAAAAAAACCTCACATTAAATGTTGGCACCTTAAAAGCTGGATTTAGTGTTTCAAAACAATATGTTTACCTCTATCTCATTCTTTTCCCTTTCCTATCATCGATTACAAAGAACACCAGTGTTGTTGCTGCCAGGAAGAAAAAATTGAGACTCGCTCTGGGACTGTCATTTGCAATGAGAAAACCATAGATTTCAAATACAAAAATGTCTTGTCTTGCACATGCAAAAATTGCAATGAACTATAAGATACTATGATTACTGGAAAAAATCAAGCTTCCTCTTCACTTATATTTAGAAAGGATCTAGATCACATCTGTAAAGATTATTTAAATAATGATTAACTAAACAAACATGACTGCAGGCACAGGCGACTGGTGCCACCTTAGTCGGGTAGGGGCATGTGCCCCCCCAGTGACCAGTCAGTGACTGGGGGGTCCCCCCACAGCCAATCTCACTGACCAAAGAGGGGGGATGTCCCCCATGGCCGATCACTGCAGCTGATCGCTGTGGCCACTTCTGGGAGTGGCTGCGTGGCCACTTCTGGGAGCGCAGCAGCGCTCTGCGCCCCAGCCAGCACTTGCAGGGGGGCACCGGCGCTCCTGCCTGCCCCCCCCCACTTATTGCCTAAGCGGCAAGCACAGCCAACCAGGGGGTGCACTGGCGCTCTCAGTGCACCCCTGTGCACCCCCTATGTGTTGCCACTGGCTGCAGGGCCCAGTTTGTTCCAATATACACAGGATGTACACAGTATGCACCTAGGAATATCCTACAGGCACAATATACAAAGTAGTTATAGTATAGTGGGAGTGTCTACATGAGATGTTTACTGTGGAATAGACTAGTTAGGTCTGCAATAAACATTGTATGTCTTTGTGACAGAACACCCTTTTATAAGAGCAGAGTAGTGTGAGATCAGCCAGGGTGGAGGAAACATTGCCCTGCGGAGCTTTGACTCCAGGAACAACTTGGAGGTATAGGTGAGGCTATGGGGAAGGAGGAGACCTCATTGGTCCTGGGCATAACCTAAAACTGCAGCCTGCCAGGATAGGGAGGCCTGGTGGTCCTGCCTGTGGCAGGGCAGGGCCACATAAATATCAGGACTGAGAACCTCCCTGGTGTCAGGTCAGTTAGGTGGGTTACCAGGAGAGTTACTGGGGGCAGGCAAACTTATTGAGAAGTGCCTGAGTCCCATGGGGTGTTGGACCCTGGAGGTGGGCCAGGCACATCAAAGAGGAGCACCTGAACCCAAGCGGGTGTAAGTCCCTGGGCCCTGAGAATTGCCGGGCGGAGTTGTGGGGCCAGTTTAGTTCAGGGAGGAGCAGCTGAGTCCTAAGGGGTGGAAGACCTCAGGCCCTAGTGTAATGGGCAGAGTTGAGGCCCGAGGGAGGGGTGTAGTGGTCCGGTGAAGGGCCAGGGGTGAAGTAGGCAATAGCTCAGTTTTGTTTGGGTGAGGGTCACAGGAGAGACCCAAAAGACCGCACCAGGGCTGACCAAGGGGTGGAGAGAAAAGCCTGAGGATCTCTTCGAGTAGGGTGGAGTGAGTGTAGCCTGGATAGGCAGTGTGCAAGAGGCCTTGTTGAGAGGGGGCTGGTGTGTGTGTGGCCTGAGAAGGCAGCGTGGGAGAGACACAACTGTGTGTCCAGTTTGACTCAGCTTAGAACCAGAGATGGAACATACTGTGAGACATAAGTGAAGCATGGGACACATGTAGAGATGGTAGGAGTGTGTACTTATCGCCCATGGTCATTTGGGCACACGAAGGGGAGCCTCCTGCCGATCTGACATCATAACCACTTATCAACAAGGCGGGTGGTTTGCCCAGAGACAAGGGCAGGGCCAGACTAGTACTGGGCCTGGAAGGTGCCCTTGTCACAGTTTACATGTTTTTTACTCTACAGCAGAGCGTGGGTCGATGCTGCCCCGGCTGGCTGGGACATGAGCATAGGCAACACATAGGGGGGGGCATGTGCCCCGCCCCTGAGATTGGCTGCCACCAGCTCCTGCAGGCAGTCACCGCTCGCATCCACCCCCCACTCGCCACCACCACCGCCAGCATCTGTGTGTGGTCCCCACTTGTTACCACCGACACCAACTTCTGCGGGTCATCCCCTCTCACTGCCATGGTGCCCCCCAGTCTCAGGAGGCGCCAGTTGTTCATAGGCATGAGGTTGCTTCAGTGTGAGGCTTCCTGCTGGCTAGCCCTGCATTGAAGCACTCCTGTGACAGCCAGTTCCTCCTCAGCACATTGAGCTGGGGGGAGCAGCCCCAGGCTGGCAGGCTGACCCCCTTGCCCCCTGCCAGCCAGGGCCTCTTTGACCTGGTTCAACATTCTGCAGTCCTGGGCACACGTGTAAAGGTGGCACCCAGGAGCAATAGACACCAGTACGATAAGTGCCAGAGGTTATTGCATCGCATTAATGTGCACATGTAGACGAGCCCACTGTGTAACGGACTCTACTCCTCTTCCTGTCTTCACCTGCATACATTGGTACATAACATGCTGCCAGCATGCCCCAGGACATTCTGATCAATAGATACTACATATGAGCCAAGAGCTTGTAAGAGCTACTATATATTGGTTACAAAGAACTGTTTGGCTCTACAAGGCTGCAGTTAAGTGCCACATGCTAGTCAGTTGTTCAGTCTTTTTGTATGCCTTGTTTCTGTGTGTAGCAGTGTTTGCAGCTTGTATCCTGTGCTTGCTTAGGTCCTCTATGTCGTAAGAGTATGGTGTCAAGGTGCACATCTTATGTCCTGTGCTCTACACCACCACTGGTAGATGACACAGGGGACATTACCCATTATCCCACATTCACATATGTACAAAAGTTTGACGGGGGAAAGGAAAAGCATGTGTAGGTGCAAGGGAAATTAACCAGTCCTGTCACCTGCTTCTGTCACATAGGCAACCCAAAACCTTCCCACAGGGTGTGTCTACATGTGCAATTAATGCTATTTGGCTTTACTAAGTAGTGCGTTTACTACTTGCAAATGCAGGTAAAATTACTGTGCATTAAGCACCTGTATGTGTAGACAGTAATGCTTTACTGCACAGTAGATTAGATTGTGTGTGACGCGTGCTCTGCAAGCATCGTGTGGCCGCTGCTAGTTAATGCATGGAACTTCAATTGAGTGACTCAGTCTTACTTGGCCAAGTAAGAGGAGTTGGACTGGACTCTGAAGAGTCTGTTATTTTTTCAAACCCATTACAGATGGTTGAAGCACACCCCTTTCTGCTCTTCCTGATCATACTGAACCGGGCCCTAAGACATGATTGTCTGTTAAAACAATGGTTGACAGTTAATGCCAGGGAGGATATGGCAGGGGATGGATCACTCTAGATATGCCCTATTTGAATACTCCCCCTCTAAAGCATCCATGGCTTACTAGAGGCAGGATACTGGGCTAGACAGATCATTGGTCTGACCCAATATGACATTTTTATGTTAACAAATAAATTGCATACTTCTCTGTTTGTCATTAGCTCTTCACTAATCAAATCCATCAAATAAATATATATTTGCATTTAATGCGCATGACTAAAGTACATTGAGGGATAGAATTTTGCTGTGTTATTGTTCTTTATGATAGCTGCTAAAAATGTGCTAGGTGCATCTCATAAAACAAATAAACGTGGTCTCTCTCTTTCGGAGCTTACAAGTGAAATAGTATGTGACAGAATGAGTGAGCATTATGAGCAGAAAGGAGGGGATAGGAAATATAACAATATGATTTTGTTTACTCACTGTAGGCACATGCAGATCAGAATGGTGTATTTAAACTTTTTGTTATTTCAATATACATATAAAACTGAGCTGATTAGGAAATATTTTCTTTCCCACAAAAAGTTAGAAAGAAAATTTCTGTTTTTTCCTTTTTTTGTGTTTGTTTTTTTCATGTTTTCATCAAAAAGCTAACCATTGCCCAAATTTTCCAGTTTGATTTTACATTAAAACACCCTTAAAATTAACATTTAATTTAAATTTTAAAAATCTCATAATTTTTGGCCTAAACTTTTAATTTAGTTCTAATAAAAATACATTGTCGTTTTTGATGTTGGGCCAGATTTCCAAGCACTCAGTACTTTATACCAGTCCCTCAAAAGTTTTCAGAACCCAAGAGCTTCTTTTGTGTTGTGCCAGCTCTTTAGACAATGTGGCCACTTCTTATTTTGGTGCTTCAAGCTGGATGGGGTCTCTGTTTTGTTAGATGGGTAGAAGTTTTGTCTGGGTTAGATCATTAGTTCTTGACCCAGGTATTCTGCACCCTAAAGTACTGATAATGAGCATCTTCACTGGCTTAATGAGGGGTCAGAGCTTTCAACACCAGGGTCTAATCTTTAGTTCTTAAAGTGCTCAGAACTCTACAGAATGAAGGGTGCAGCACAAATATATAACGTAGAATCTAAATAAAATCCAAATACCTATTCCTCGGATCTATCCTTTTTGTCACCACTCTGACCTAGCTAGTCTTTCTGAGGGAAACTTCTGTAAGGTGTGCTAGCATCGTTGTACTTTACTTATTAGTGGGCATATCTACATGTGCATAGTACTGTGATGCAATAAACTTTGGGGCTTATAGCGCCGGACTTAATTGCTCTTGGGTGCCATGTTTACGTGTGCATCCGGGACTTTGAGCTGGGTTGGAACAGCAATGATGTGCTCCTGGATGCCACCACTGGGGCCATTCACACATTCCTGAGCCTACACCCCTGCCGCCTGTGGACCAGCCCAGCCAGCCAAAACTGGTGGCTGCATAACAAGCAGTGGCTCAAGTCATTCCAGATGACCCAGGCTACCTTCCAGGACCTCCTCATGCAGCTCCACCCACACCTGGAGCAACAGGATACCACCATGTGGTGGCCCCTCCCCACAGACACCCAGCTGGCCATTGCCCTGCTCAAGCTGGCCACGCCTGCCAGCCTCCACTGCATCAGCCAACTCTTTGGTGTGGGCAAGGCAACCACTGGGGTGTCTGTGTTGGAAGCGTGTGGTGACCTTCAGATCATGCTGGGCACATCATGTTCCACGTGAATGACCCCCTGGTGGTGATGTTGGCGGGGTCCGTACCCTGGGCTTCCCTCAGTGCATCAGGGCCCTGGATGGGACCCATATCCCCATTATCTGCCTGTCCTACAGCAACCACCCCTACTACAACCCTACTTCACTCCATTATGTTCCAGGCCACTGCAGACCACCACAACACCCTCACCAATGTAAGCGCTGGCTGGGCGGGCAGTACCCACAATGCCCACATCTTCCACAACTCTGGCCTGCCTGCCCTGGTGGAGAGCAGGCATTTCACATGGGGGGTGCCAGACCTCCAGCTGGGTGTGGTCCCTCCTCATCAAGAGACCTGCCTACTCTCTCTTCCCCTAGCTCATGCAGCCCTACACGGGCCAGCTGGACCCTCACCAGACACATTTCAACCAGTGCCTGGGCCAGACCCACACACTGGTGGCGCGTGCCTTCGGACAACTGAAAGGACAGTGGCATACCTTCACAATCTGCCTCAAGGTCACTGAGGCCAACATCCCCCAGGTCATCATCACAGCCTGCATGCTGCGAGGCCCAGGGGGAGGAGAGGCAGCAGGTGGAGGACACCTGGCACCAGGAGCACCAGCTGTGACAGCAGCACACCCACCCCACTGAGGGCCCATGCAAGCCGCTCACTTGCTAATGAGGACCAGAGTACCTGGTGCACGAGGCACTGGCCAACCACCTCTTCCTGCACTCCCCGCTGTAGGCTGCATGAACAGCCACCTATGGACCCTTGCCCCATTGCATACCCCCCAGCACCACGCTCACTGTGGACAGTTTTTCAAATAGCACTCTTTCCCCTCCACAAACACAGTTCTTCAAAAAGCGCTTTGCTCCCCTTCCTCCCCAACAACAGAGCCTGTCCCCGCTCCCTCCTCCACACCAGATGCCAACCCCCTCTTCCCCACAGATCTCCTCCACCACCCTACCCCACCCACCACCAATAAAACACCCTTTTTCCCACGTAGAGCCTGTGCAGTGCTGTGTGCGCTCTCCTGGGGTGGGGACACCTAGAGGGTAAAACCTAGGTACAGAACCCCAGCACCCCAGCCTCTGACTGCACCCCAACAGGAGCACACACTGCAGTGAGGCTGGTGGGTGGGGGGCTTGCCTGGGGGTGATGGCAGGCACTGCTCTGCTGGTGCACCCATCTCCCCGTCCTGCAGTCCTGGCCCTGCTGCAGGCAGATCCTGCTCTAGGGCCACATGGGGTTGGGGCAAGCAGCAGGGCCGGGCCCGGCAGGGGGGCTGGGTGGCAGGGAACCAAGGGCAGGGGCTCTTGGCCGGTGGAGGCACTGCTGCACCTCAGCTCAGGCCCGGCCACAGGGGGCCTGCTGCTGGGTGGTGGGCAGCTGCCAGGGAGCCAGAGGGGCTGCGGCCTCCACATATCTCTCCTCCATAGCCAGGAGCCTGTCCCTGAACTCCTGGTTTGCTTGGTCCCTCCACCAGTCCCTCTCTGCCTTGTGCTGGTCCCTAGCTTCCTTATGACAATCCCTGGCATCATAAGCAATGCCCTCTGCACCTCAGGCCTGCGCATCTGCCAGGCTCTTCTTGGCCATTGTGACCAGCCAGTCCAGCAGCTGGGCCTGGCTCTGGGTCCTGTACTACCAGAGCCGGCACATCCGTAGGGCCCTAGCTGAGGCTGGCAGTGACCCTGACAGTACATCCTGGCTGCCAAATGGTGCCTCTCCCCTGTGTGTACCTGCAGGTCCTACAGAGCTAGGAGAAAGAGCTCGTTTGTGAGAGTTTGCAACACTTCTGAGATAAGATGCTCTGTACCAGGGGCCTATGCACTGTATGGCCTCAGATCAGGGGCCGTGCGTGCACAGGTGCCCCTGGAGCATGGTAAGTCAGCCAAGCAGGCCCTGACACAGGTGGTCGCTGACTGAGCCCCTCATCCCTGCTCACTCTGCAACGGTTGGTGGACTGCTGGGTGCTGGCCTGGCTCCTGGCAGCACCTGCTGCAGTGGCTCCAGAGCCACTCCCCCCACCTTCTCTTCCTGCAGGTCAGCCTGTCTCCTGTGCTGTTGCCAAGTCCAGAAGGCCCAGGTATGGGGGGGAGGGGAGGGGAGAGGGGCCCCCAGTTGATTGGGATGCAGAGTTGCTGGCACCCCCGCCTTCTGGTGGTATGCTTTTGAACTAAAACACCTTTGATGTATTTTAATTCAAATGCACACTGCTGCTATTTTCTCAGCACTGACACGCATTTTGCTGTCTATACAAACGTATGCACCGCAGCACTGGGCACTTTTAAAAGTGCCCAGCCCTGCAGAGCAACCATGTGTACAAATGCCCCCAGAGCTGCTGGAGGAGGCTGGGGCGGGGAGTACAGTGGAATGGGCTCCTGGTGGGCTGAGGGGCCCTCCCCTGGTGGCACATCACCCTGGTTGCCAGGTCACAGCAGAGGCTCAGTCAGGCCACCCGTGCCTGACTAGATGGCTCAGGTCCAGGCCAGGGTCCCAGGGCATGAGGATGTAATACAGCTGCTGCATAAAAGGCATGGACTTGCGGGCAGTCCCTGACTGGCGGTTGTGGTTGGTGACATTGACCCACTCTTCCTGCAAGGCCTGCTCCACAGTAAAGTGCGTGTGTAGGTGCACCCTATAGATCCCTTGCTAGAAATGGGACCAGAGAACCAGGAAAGAGGTTTCTTAATTTGTGTCTTCAACAGTTTGAAGACCTACTCTTCCTTGAGAGCCTACATAGCCACAAAATACTGAAATTCATGTACCTGCTACATGACTCTTCCACTATATTCTCTCTCACGTAACTTAATTTTCGGTAACAGCAAGTGATTTTCCTACCAAATATGTTAATAAAAGTGTAGCTGCTATTATACAATGCACTACTGTGAGAAAGTTTGATCTTTATTCATTATATACATGACACTGCTAACTCATAAAAATAGAATTTACGAGTTGTAGCAAAGCTGATTTATTATTCACTCCTTTCTGTTTATTAATTTATAACTTTGCTCACTAAATGTATACATTTGGACATAGACAGACAAGGTTCTCTGGGTAAATCTGATATCTTTTATTAGACCAACTAAAATTTTATTTAGTCTAATAAAAGATATCAAATTTACCCACAGAACCTTGTCTGCCTATGTTCTTAGACCAACACAGCTACAACCTGTACAATTTGTACAATAATTAACACCCAGGTAGGTGGATACACACCAAAGACAGGATTAAGTCAGCCTAAAAAGGTGTTATGCTCCAACAAGTATTTTATACATGTTCTTGAGGAAATCAGTTTTTAAAAATGTAGGCATGTGACTTATTTTTGCTAGAGGCAATCACAGCAACTGCAGAATACTTTTAACATCAAAGCTTTATCTTAGGAATGAAAGAATATGGATCTTTACTTCTTCCTGAAGAATTAAATACTAAATGAGAGAGAATACTAAATGAGAGATAAGGGATTGTTCAAATATAAAATAATTATTTTGTACATCTGTCTATTTGAGAACTTCAAGCTCCTTTGCAAACATTCATAAGTTAAGTCTCACAACACCTGTGTGTGGCAGGTATTACAATATTCTTCCCACTCTATACACAGGGAAGCTGATGCACTTAAAAATCAAGAATAAAAAATGTCAAAAGTAGCCACAGGTTTTAGTTGCTTCAACAGTCAACATTTCCCAGGCATCCAACCCTTTCGAAAATTAATTTCAAAGTGTTTCAATTTGGAGACCCGAAAATTCAGGCACCCTAACCTGTGGCCATCTTTGAATATGTGGCTATAGATGACTTTGTCCAAGGTCCACTAGATATTTGTGGTTATGCTTGGACAGTGAATCTCAACTTTTTAGACTCAAGGCACTCCTTGGAAAATTCCAGCTTTTAGCTTTCTTTAATTTTTTGACTACAGAAACATAATAGAGCATTTTTTCTTTTGCAAGGAACTCAGAAAAATCACAACAGATTAGGATGTTTTTAACGCTTTGGGCTCCTATTTGAAATCTCTGAGTTTATCTTGTGAATCATGTCTGCGCATCTAACAGTGCAAATGTTTCTTGACACCCCACAACACCCTTTATAGGATCTCAAGGCACCCTAAGGTACCCTGGCACCTGGTTGAGAATCACAGTGCTAGAAACTCAGCTAGATCTCTTAGCTCTCTAGGACTACAATGTAGCCATCCAACCGCCCTTGTTCTTATTTTTAGTGTTTGTTTTTAAAGACTTTGCTCAAAAATAACTGTGCGGGCTGGGAGCGGGCTGAGGCTTTCGGGGGCGCGCGGTGGGCTGTGGCCAGCAGCCCTGGCACGTGGGTCGGGGAATTCGGCACGGCGGACTAGAATTAGGCACGGACGCGTAGCGGTCGATTAAAGATTATTTTACTTACACCGTAGATGGTCGCGGTGCAGGCAGGAAAAACTTCGCTTAAGTTGCAGTTACAAAAACTCGCCCGAAGAGCTCTGGATACCACAATGAGAGTCTAAAAGGTGACTCTCCACGAAAGCGCGCAGGGAAGGGTACGTCGAGGGATTAGGCGGCGACAGGGAGAGGCTAGAGGTTGATCAGGCCCCTGTATCCTCCTTAAGGCACACGCTGGGTTCGTTGGACTCCGCAGCGCTTAGAGTTCTTCACAAGATGTGAAGTTCTCCTTCTTCTCCTCCACGAGATGGTTGTGGAGTCCTCCTCCTCCAACTTGGGCAGAAACCGCTCAAGCCTCTTATACGGCTAGCAAGTCAATCACTAGCCGCCATGTGGGAATAATTTAGAAACAGCCAATAGTGGGAAACAAATTTGCATGCGAATGGCGGGAACTCCTTTGCACCGGGGTTTTCTCTATGCAACTGAGAATTGCACCGTGCAAAGAAAGCTCCTCGTGGTAGGAAATAATTCTGCAGTGCCGAAGCACACACAAAATCATACCCTTGGGTCATGACAATAACGAATCATTTCTTTAAGACGGCTTGCAGATCTGCTGTGAGTGCATTCTACTCTGACTTTAATTGCACCCAATCAAATTAGGGTATGCACATGCTACTAAACTTTTGTTGTAAATCTACATATAAACACAGGCCCAACCCACATTTTGGGGGCCCCCTGCAAAATATAGTTTTGGGGGCCCCTGATGCAAAGAAGCTGCCAGTGGCAGCAGGGAGGGTGGGGGGTTGGCAAGCGGCTAAAGAAGCTGGTGGCAGCAACAGTAGCAGCGAGGCAGGGGCGGGGGGGGCAAGTGGCCGGACGTGAAGGCGGCGGCAGTGGCAGTGGCGGGGTAAAGCGGCTGGACACAGGGGGCTCCTTGGCTGCAGGGCCCCCTGCAGCCACAGGTTTCACAGGATAGGAGGGGCTGGCCCAGTATAAACATATTGCTGCCCTCTTGGATCAAAGGTACTTTTCAAAACACATAAGGCATCTGTTTATGAATCATGAATTCATGATTTATACTATTTTCTACTATAATCATACCTATCACTAGCTGTATTTGTTGCATGCATTTACTAGTGCCAAAAACCAAGGCAGAATGACTTCACAAATCACTGTTTTGGCAAGTTTTATACTAGTTCTCATTTTCTTTTACACCCAAGTGCCTCAGGCTAAGAATTTTTTCCTCGCTGAAACTAGCAGGTATGTCTTTACTTGCTTCCTTCATTTTGTTGCACTCACTTCTGGAAAACCTTTGTCTTTCTAAACCCAGGTAAGACCTTTTCTGACATTTAACTTTCCTGCTACTCACCGAGTTACAGCATGTCACCTTGATGATCATCATTTGCTGTGTTAAACCAATGCAGCAGCAAAGGTAGACTTTAGTGAATATTGTGAGTATTAAACTGTGGTGTTTGTTAGTCAGAAATAGCAGTGATTAGCTACCTAGATAAAGAATTATTACTATGGGTATACATACCTTACTAATATCAGAGTACAGGGGCATAATTTAAAAGCATATCTAGATCTGTCCAGGTTAATAGAAATGTTTGATGAATTATGCCCCAGGAAATTGGGTCTGTTGTGAATTTTTAGCTAGACAGCAAAAAATGCAACTGCACATATGTTATTCAACTTTTCATACTCATTGTTAAGTTGATATAAATTAGGGGAAACTGAAACAACGAGATGTAGATGGTTGGTTGCCCGTTTACAGTTTTTCCAATTATTATAGCTGAACTAGCTCTATAATTATTGAGCTTATGATGCCTATACAGGGCCCAGGCCTGCAAAGGCTTAAATAACTGAATGGCTTTACTCATGTGAGTAGTTCTACTAAAATGCATGTGATACCCTGGCATCCCACTTCAAATGGCAAAGGATCTGCGGAGTTAGAAGCATGGAGGGAGTTCTCTGCCACATGTTTCCTCTGTGACCCTGCAGAAATTAATGCTACAAGCAGCATTAATGCATCTTGTTGTGACTGTTTTCCCTTAACTTGTGAGGGGATTATGAGGGGCACAAAGACAATTAACCAATCACACCATGGCTTCTTTGAGGACTAATGGGATGGCAGGCAAGCAGTGGGTTTCTTCAGTGTGGTTGCTATCCTTTGTTTTGCCCAAAATCCATGGGGTTTTTAATTCTTACCTTTTCTCCCATGGAGGTTGCTAACCCGTTCCTTGATAGGAAGGATACAGGGAAAATCCCACAAGAAAAACTAACCTGGGCTTTCCACTGTGGCCTCCCCTCCCACAGACTTTTCTACATGATGCAAGAATCTGGCCTAGTGTCATTAACTATTTTCTTCATTAAACTTCCCCACTGATACACTCATTTTTGCTAAGAGCATGGGTGTCAGACAGCTGCCACACTCTACCTGAGCTGTTCAGGATCAAATGGGTTATAGCTAAATAATAACATTGTATTTTTGCTTATAGCCCTTTTTCATTTTCAATAAAGTGAGAATAACCTTTCATAGACCTTTAAAAAGCTGAGGTATCCCTCTGTTTTTCATAGTTTTCAGGAATGAAAGTTGTGACATGAGACACGAGGCAAGAAACCTACGCCTGTATTTTTAAGTGTTTGTATTTTTATTCTGGTTGTATCAGTTAACATAAGGCAGCTCTAAACACCATGTAAACATGAGAGTGTCTTGATAAGACAAGATGTTAAATGCCATGCTAATTTTCTTCTCCTCTTGCAGACATAAAATTAGTTTGATTTTCACCTAAAAGAATGTTTTTTGAGCTGATCATTTTTTTAAAGCTTGGTAAGTGCAGACTTTACATGGGTCTAGGCTAAATCTTTTTTCATACTGTTATGTAATTTATGTTTTCCCAGCCTTTCATTATGTTATTTCATATACAAAGTATTCCAAATGGTTATTGAATTCCACTGAAATACATTCCTTTTCATTAGCATCATACACTCAGGTACATCACTCCACAGCAGGCATATCCTACTTCTGGGCAGCTGGGAGCCATACCAAAAAGGCTGCACACCCCAGGGCCAGGTACAAACATCACTCTTTTACCAGTATAAGCGATTGGAAACTGGTCTATACCTGTAATAGAACAGAAGACTGGCACACAAACTGGTTTAAAAAATGGCAGAACTTGGTCTAAGATTTGCCCCACTGCCACCAAAAGGCAAGTGTGTGTTTTGTTTGCTATTATTCTAAACTGTGCTGTTTACAGAAAACCATGTAACTTAGATTGATTCCACCTTGGACTCTTTGAAAGTCTGTACCTAGCCTAAGGCCATGTACCATGCAGGTGACACTTGCCTACTCTCGAGTTCCTCCCTGCTGTACAGACAGCTTGGGCATCCTGGCTCTGCTGTGCTGTGCAAGCAGTGTGGGCAGACTAACTCCCCTCTGCTGTGCGGGCAGACCACATGCACAAACCAGCCACTCTCTTACCATGTGAGCAGCCCAGATCTCCCCTTGCTGCATGCGCAGAGCCCTCCCACCACCCATCCCTGTCCTGTTCCTGAGAGTAGGGGCAGGAAGCAGAAACCAGAGGAGGGAGGGAGGGACAGTTTGGAGACCTTGTGGGCTAGATGCAGCCCATGGGCCACCAGCTAGACAGCCCTGATTTTCAGGGATCTCTCGTTCCAGAATGTCCGTTCAAAAGAGTGTGAATCCTGATCCAAAGCCTATTGAAGTTAAAGAAAAGCTGCCCTCTACATTCACTAGCTTTGGATCAGGCTATAAAACAGGCAATCCATATCTGTCAGCAACTGATAGTGTGAACTTGGGGAAAAAAGCAAAGTAGAATAAGCAAACTCCTCTGTTACTTGACTTCTGAAAAGATTGCTGCTCAGTTGAAGTACATCCTGAAACCTAACAGCTTCAGCACTACCTTCAAACACTTTTCACTGACACTGTTGAGTTGCTTCTAAAATTATGTGAATCATTTTTCTAGTTTTCCTTAAATTCGTAGTGTTCTGATTTCTAGATTCATAGACATTAGGGCTGGAAGGGACCTCATGAGATCATCGGGTCCAGCCCCTTGCCCAAGGGGCAGGAAGTCAGCTAGGGTCAGAACACCCCAGCAAAATAATCATCCAAGTGTTTCTTAAAGGTATCCAGAGTAGGTGTTTGCACCACTTCTGTGGGGAGCCTATTCCAGGCCCTGGAGACTCGAACAGTAAAGAAGTTTTTCCTTATATCCAGTCTAAAATGGTCTTCCAGCACTTTGTGACGGTTGGACCTTGTCTTCCTTTGGGGTGCCTTGGTGAACAGACGTTCTTCCAGTTCCTGCTGCACACCCCTTATGTCCCTATAGGCTGGCTGCCACAAAGTCACCCCTGAGTCTTTGCTTCTCCAGGCTAAAAAGTCCTATGCCTCTCAGCCTCTTTTTTTCAAAGCATACTTTTTATCAGAACAAGTTGAGCCAAACAGTGCTACATAGATGAAACTTTGAAGGCTGCCATTCCTGTTCAATATTTCAGGACAGAACTTGTTGAAAAGGGGAAAGCCATGTAACTTTAATGTAACTGGAGAAAAATATTGACAGTAATTTCAGGCAAAGCTAGTCATAAGCCTTTGTAAATTTTACCTGATTCTCAAATTATTCCTTATTCCTAAATTTTTATCTCATTATGGAAAATGTACTGTATGGAAACTAGCTTGTTGTTCAATTCAAATTGAATCACTGACTTAGTTTCCAACCTCAGCAACACCAGGATAATTCTGGAGTACTTCCACTGAACTCAGCAGAATTGCTCCAAATGTATATTAGTGGAAATAAGATCAGAATCTGGCCCTTTGTAAAATAAGCCTTTTAATGCTCTGCACAATGGTGCAGCAATGCTTCATATATCAGGATACAAAGCATAATACATTATTTTTGCTTGGCAGATTGGTGTATTTATTGCAGAGTAAAATATTGGTGATCAAAATTTTAATACTGATATGCAATGTGTTACTTACTGTTTTTTGTAATGATATGAAGCACATGAATTTCATGACAGCAGGTCTTTTAAAGCTTACCAAAAAGGTTTTAAAAAGGGCAGACTAAGGACAATTTAGTTTTTAGCTTATGTTAGAATATAACTACTTTTCTCCAAAGAATATAGCTGCATTACAGCTGTCTTTAATCTTCTTTTGGATTCAGTACTGATAAGTCTCCTGTACGCACAGGATGACTGCAGTAGTGGTTCCTGTTATCCAGTGATTGGAGATCTCTTAGTGGGTCGGAGTGAACAACTAACAGCCTCATCAACCTGTGGAATGAACGGCCCTCAGAAATACTGCATTATAGGTTATCTGGAGGTTGGTTTACTCTTATTTATAAAATAATTGCACTTACTAAAACTATTCTTATTTATAAAATAACTAGACAGATTATGAAGAGTCTTCTGGATATGTTTAATTCTCAAATGCCAAGTAACATGCTGTGACAGGGAACCAGAGGCTCCTGTCACTTGAAGAGGAAGTGCAGCAGGCTCAGCTTGCTGTGCAGGGTTGCAGCAGAGGGCGGGCTGGACATTCAGCAAAGGGGAAACTCCTGTGGGTAGCTGAGGAGCCACCTGACTGGAAGGGGCGGTGCTTAGAGGCATATAAGCCCAGTGTTTGGTGCAAGGTAGGCAGTCTGGCCTTGCATGCTGCAGGGAGTGGATCTCCTAAGAGAGGGGCTGCAGAAGACAACCTGACACCCCCAAGTCACCCATGAGAACTGGGAGGTAAAAGCTGAAAGGACAGTACAGCTTGCAGGGTGACAGTGACCCCAAGTGAGGGTGACTTTGAGTTTGGAAGCAGAGGCTTGTATTTGTGGGGCAGTTAAGTTAGATACTGGGGGACTGGACTGTAGCTATGGGGGATGTGTGGAGGCCTGGTAGGGCACTCTGCGGCAGACAGCCCAGCCTGGGTGTCAGGGACCCCGGGGGGCTAAGACCTGAGGCAGTAAGAGCAGCCTGGCCTGGGGGTAAGGCAACGTGAGGGCTGGCCCAGAGTGCACAAGACAGGGTCCTGGGTGAATTAGGCAGGAACAAAAGAGCCAAGGCTGGGAAGGCTGAGGCCAAGACAAAAGTTCAGGGCCTAAGGGCCAAAAGTTGTCTTGGAGCCAGGGGTCCCCTCCAAAATAGACATGGAGTAATACTTGCGAGGCATAAGCATGGCTACGGGGAAGTATGGAGGCCATAAACAGTGCCCATAAGGCAGCTGGTGCCTGGCAGTACTGATAGGACCAACGGGATACAGTTTGGTGCATTAGAGGGAGGGACTAGATGAGACTGACTACTTGAGGACTTGGGGCTCACTTTGGGACCTGGGGGCAACCTCCCTGTACTCAAGGCAAGATCAAAAAGGGAGGATACCCTGAGGAGCCAGAGTGGAGCAGGGAGCTGTGTGGTCACCAGGGGGTGTCATGGCTACCCCTGGGCCCTTAGTCCTGCAACACAAGCCTGTTGAAAGTATGAATCTGTTAGATCTGGGGAGAGTTTGCCAGAAAAAAAATCAAATAACCTTCAACAGGATGCTTAATTTCTTGATAGACATAAATAATAAAATATCAGTGGGGGACACAAATTAATATAGGAATTGCTGAGAAACTTTGTTACCACTGTCCTGAAGTACTTTTTCTATAAATGCCTCAAAGGTAAAAGCCATAGTTTGTCAGTATGACAAGCATTCAAGAATGCAAAGAAACAGGTTTTGTGAGTTGTTGGGATTTAGTTTTTTGTGTACTACAGCTGGAAATCTTTGCCTGAGACAACTGAACATAAAATGGCAGTTCAAATGCAGCCTATAAGAGAGGAGGCATATACAATATGCTCTCCCTTTCAGCATCTTGTTGCTTAATCTAAAATAAAGGTTATTTAGACTGAAAGTAAATAGGCATTCTTTACATATGGAAAACACAACAGTGTATGAGTCTCTAGTTATGAAAACAGGGTAGGCAGAGCTTCCTGATACTTTTGTGAATATCAGATGGAGTAGAAACCAACTTGGAAGAACTGAGCACTCCCTCTGAAAGATCTGCTAAGATTGCTCGCTCACAAGTTTATTTGGATTATTGTGCTTTAGCCACTTGTTTAATTTAGACTCTACAGAGGTTTAAGAGTCTTTGCACTAATCTAATAGTTCCCAATCTTTTTAAACCTCAGATCAG
Source organism: Alligator mississippiensis (assembly GCF_030867095.1). Classification (NCBI taxonomy): domain Eukaryota; kingdom Metazoa; phylum Chordata; order Crocodylia; family Alligatoridae; genus Alligator; species Alligator mississippiensis. The sequence goes on along the minus strand of NC_081827.1, from coordinate 28,431,909 downwards.
AAGTGACTGTGAACCGGAAGTGACTGCTGACCAGTCCACGGGCCAGAAGTGATCACAAACTGGCAAACTGTGGACCAGCAAACTGCAGTCCAGAAGTGACCAGCATACTGTGAAGCAGCAGCCAAATTGGTTGCCGCTCCACAGTATGCCAGTCACTTCCGGACTTCTGGTCTGGTAGCCAACCCTCCTGTGGACTGGCAGCCAACCCTTCATGGCCTGGTACTGGGCCATGGCCCAGGGGTTGGGAACCTCTGCACTAGTCTGTATACCAGGGGCGAGCAATTATTTTGGGCAGAGGGCCGCTTACAGAGTTTCAGCAAGCCATCAAGGGCAGCATGGCAGGCAGCCCAGGGCAGATTAATAGAAATTTTCCAAATTTTTCAGGGGTGCAGCAGGCCAGATAGAATGGCTTGGCCAGCCGCATCTGGCCCCTGGGCCGCATTTTGCCCGCCCCCTGCTATATACCACTCTCTCTATCACAGTGGCTCTTAAACTTTTTGGGGTCATTAACTCCTTCATAAATTTGTTACACTTCTATGTATGTAATCCTATGATTTTAATGCTACAGATAACAAAAAGTAACACTTTGTCATTATAACCACATTGTAACCTCTCCAACAACCTAAGAGTTACTGCAGAGTTAGTTATTCCTTTGTTATTTTTGAATGATGTTGTAGCCATGATGATCCAGGAAATATGGATTTTTATGGGTGATATCTTTTATTGGGCCAGCTGCATGTTGGGATAGACTTAGATGTACTTTCAAATGCAGTACAAGAACAAATTAAAGTTTACTGAGTATTCTCTATTCTGGCATATATTGAATAAAATGTGATGCATTTGGAAGAATGTCTATAAGTCTGTCCCAATCATGCAGAGATCCTGGTTTTCTGCTTCCTGTGGAAAAACCTGGATTTTTCCCTTTAAAGGAGAAAAACACAGGCTTTGAATGTTATGTGATACATTTGGAAGTGTGTCTAAGTCTACCCAAATCATGCAGTTGGTCTAATAAAAGATATTACCCACAAAAATCCTTGCCTCTTGTGTTTCTTTTTATTTCTTTGTTTACTTTTCCTCCATTTCTTTTTCTCCCTTTCCTTCTTTAAAGGTGAAAACCCCAGATTTTCCCTTTGAAGTGGGAAAGTTAAGGTTTCTCTTTTCAGCATGGCAGAGTTCCAGCTGGGGGGAGGGGGATCAGGGGGAGATCAGTCAGAGGCAGGGCCAGGCTCTCCTCCTCCTTGGGGCTGGGGCTGAGGCTTGGGAAGTGCCTTCCAAGTTCATTTCACTTTTGGGCACAGGGCTTGGGGTGGCAGCAGTGCAGGTACCTGGGAGCAGAGAGGCTGTGGCAGGGACAAGCAGGCATGGGGTGCAGTAGGCTGCGCTCCATGCAGGAGCTGCTGGTGCTGGTGCTGTGTGTCCTGCTGGGCATTAACGACACATTGGGGGTGAGGCACAGAGGGGCACTCGGCCTCCCAAATTTAATGTTCATAGATTTTATTTATAGAACAGGGAGGTAAAGGGGGAAAAAAATCCGGGTCTGTAGGGCAAAGGGTGCCACACGCATGTGCCTGTAGATGCGTATGCAGTTGGCAATACAGGCAGGCAGAGTTGTAGGAGCAGCCCCAGCAGCTGCTTGCAGGGAGCTCTGATTTTCCATGATAAACCAAAATCAAATGCCAAAATATATAGTATTTAGAATGTATTTTATTATAATGATTGAGGCACTGGTCGGCTTCTAAATTGCTTTAAAATTGTAAGTATATCAATAAAACATTGTGTTCAACTGATATACTGTGTGTGTGTGTGTGTGTGTGTGTGTGCGCGTGCGTGTGTGTGTGTGTGTGTGTGTGTGTGTGTATATATATATATATATATATATATATATATATATATATATATATATATAGGCATTTCACTTTAATCACGGAAAAACAGAGATTTGGAGCTTTTATCAGAGAACTTTGGATTTTTTAAATGGAGAAAACCAGGATCCCTGGTGATATGCAACTGCCCACCTTAGGAACATGCTTCTGACACCTAACTGGATGACTGCTGTTTCTTGAACAGGAGACTGAGGAATATTAAACAATTAAAAGATTCTTAGTTACCTTTTGATTTCAAGTAATTATACTTACCTTTTGATTTCATGTAAATGCAGTATTGCTAAGACCAGGTATTTCTGAGATATGTGTGGGAAGTCATGTGATTTTACTCTGGTTAGGTGCATCAGGCCTCCCTATAGGGACAGAAATTACACATTAACTGGTATAAGTGATCAGAAACCAATTCAAATCTGTAACACAACAGAAATTTGATGGACATAAATTGGTTTCAGTCATTTTGAAAGCAATTTAAGATAAACTTGGATGGATGCGGTGTCAGACTTAACTAATTTAGGTTAAATTCGTTTATTGAACTTTGGTCCTGGATCCTCTCTAGATTCAAGTTAACTCACAGTCCCCCAGCATCCCAGGATGCTTTGCATCTCACCCACAAACCCCCATCCCTTGCAGAGTGGGAGGGCTAAGCTTGGCCCAAGCTGTCTGCTCCAGCCGAGCAGGGAGGTGTGGTCTAGCATCCCTTAGCTTCTGGCCTAGGCCACTGCAGGCATGTGGCTACATTTCTAGAATCAAAAGTGAATGTCTGCTCACTTGCTTATTGGTTCAATCTGTGCATCTTAGACACACCTGCGAAGATTGAACTGATTCAGCCTTGGGCTTTTTGACTGTCTATAGTTAGCCATGACCGAGGATAAGAGTCTATAACTCCCCCTATCTAATGGAGTTAATGATTCAGCTCCAAAGGTACAGGCATGTGTGTTGCAGACTCAGTCCCATATCCAGCAAAGAATTTATGGGCGCCTACAGATGTGCAGAAAGGCTGCTCTGTTGTGCTGTAATTACAGTGCTTTGGAGCAGACTTGATTAATCGAGTTTCTGGGAGCGTGCTAATTATCACGCTCCAGTAGCCTCTGTGTCTCACGTATTCAGCATTCCCATGCTTCCAAATGGCAGCAGGGGTGCTTTAACTAAAGCTCATTGAACAAACTTTAGTTAAAGCCAACATTCTGAAGTGTATACTGAATGCATGAGATGCGGTGGGTGCTTTAATTAGAGTGGCTCTCGGAGCCACTCTAATTAAAGCAGCTTTTCCCCACCCTCAGGGTTCATGTAAAGACTAGCTAAGTGTTTGCACAACTCAAAGAACCTTGCTTGCACAACTTAAAGCATATATGAAAGGTGCCACTGAACTTTAATGAAACTGCTCACCTGAATGCTATTAAGTGCTTTGCTGGATAGAGGCCAGAATACCAAGTATCGCGTAGAGTCAAGTTCTGGCTGCTGAAAGTCCCAGTTCTTTGCCCCCCACTCAGTAACCCATATTAAGGGTTGTTGCAAGAGCAAACCTGTTGTAGGAAATGTTTGTGGTTAACAAACATGGCACAACTGATCAGCCAACACTATTGCAGTATTTAGTCACCTGTAGATAAAACCAGCCTCCAAGAAAGCTAAATAAATAAGACCATAGTGGCAACCATGCTCAGACTAACATTGTTTTACACTGGATGTTTCTCCTTATGATTATTTTATTTTTGAAGGCACAGCATGGAAAACATTTTTCAGAATTGTATTTGATTAACAAAGCAATGGTGTTTTCCATACCTACATAACTGGAAGTTCTGAAGTGTGGTGGCAGAGCAGTTAAGTTGTTTTGTTACTGCCTCAAAGACATGAATGCTGTGGTCTTGTACCAAAATCTGCCCCCCTGTAAACCTTGCTGTAAATGGTATCTGGACATTCAGGCTAGAGGGTCAAAACTAGCTAGACATGATGCTAAATACATCACTCCTTTGTCTTGCTGGTAGGTAGCCAACAGAGGTAGCCAACCTGCAATTTGTGGCAACCCCATCATTTCTCACCCTCATTCTTTATTGCTGTGTGGTCACAAAGGCTTTGAAATGGTTATAGTTTATAATCCTACCATGATCAGCCTGATACCTTGGCCATTAAGTGAAGGTCAGAGAAGCAGAATCAGGTCCAACCCTCTCTGCCCTCAGCTTTCTCTCTAACAAAACCATCCTGAGCTTCATTCCTACCATGTTTTACTCACCAGTAATTGTGATAGTCTCAAAAGACCAAGGAGTTAACTTTATAAAATGATAAAGCTTGTTTATTCAGAGAGTGTTCTTAGCTTACTGATCTGCTGTTCACTTCTGCAATCCCCTGGCCAATGCAACAACTTATACATACCACTCTTAAAGGTATCCACGTATCTTCCCCCTTTATGTGTTTACTTCAACCCATTGTTAAAGCACATTTGAACAGATCTCTGTTAGTCTTTGTGTTGGCTTTTTAGCTCCAAGTGATCTCAGTTTCTCTGCATTCTCAGAGGATAGCCTCAGTTCTTGTTTGGTTTCCTTGTTCAGATGTCTCTACTTCTGTGTCATTTTCAGTCTCCTCTGTTGTTTCTTGCTGCTTTGATGTTAGCTCTGTTTCCTTTGGAAAATCTTGTGATGCTGCTTCTTTTCTCCCCTTTATGAGCTGCAAGTATCGTCTGTTCCTTAACACCTGTGCAACTATTTTATAGGATCTGGGAGGTACTTGATGGGAAACTAGTGCTTTTTGTTTCCGCATTCATACATTTGAAATAAGCACCATATTTTTGTTGTGCAGTTGTGGTAACTCCCTGAAACTCCTGTCATAGTACCATTTTTGTTTGAGTTTCTTGAATTTTTTTAATGTTATGGGGTTTTTTTCATTCTGATGAGCATCGTCAACAAGATTTGGCATCCTGGTTTTGAGTTTCCTTTTAAACAGCATTTCTGCTGGGGATAATCCATGTTTCATGGATACTGCCCTATAATTTAAGAGTGACAGGTAACCATCGGTGTGTGAATCTGTAGCTTCTCTCCACAATTTCTTTACTATTTGTACTCCATTTTCCACCAGACCATTGGATAGTGGGGTATTTAGGACTTGAACTGTTGTGATGGAATTTATGTTTGTTTGCAAACTCTTTAAAATCAAGACAGTTGAATTGAGGGCCATTGTCTGTTCTCACAATTTGTGAAATCCCATGTCGAACAAAAATTGATTTGATGTGAGTTATGACATAGTTTGCTGTTGTGCTTTTGAGTGATGCAGTTTCAGGATACTGAGGATTATAATCCAGCACTAATACATAATTTTTTTCTACATGCATGAATAAACCCACTTGATACCAAGGAGCTACAGGCTCCTCCATGACCATAATGGGCTCTTTTATAGTGCCTTTCTTAGCCTCAAGTCATGTTCTTCCATACAAAACTTGATATTTTTGTTTTAAAAGAAAACACTGTGTATATGTTAGTTCTATGACAAAAGGTGACTATATGGATTTCTAAATAATAGGTTTAGAGAAAACAACTGATTTGAGGTACTGTAATTTTATTTAGCACATATAAGATTTCAAAGAAAAAAAAAGAAAATGCGCTACTGGAGCTGGCATAAAACTGCAGGCTTCAGAGGTGAATGGAAGCTGGCAGAGTGTAGAAGGCCATACGCTTCTTTCAGAGGGAGCAAAAAAGGGGTCCCTATATATGTGCTCTGGGGTGGGGGGGTGGTATTTTAATTAGAGTGGCTCTTGGGAGCCACTTTAATTAAAACACCCACAATGTCTCCTGTATTCAATGTCACTTAATCGAGTCTGCTTCAATGCATTCTAATCAGAACATGTTGGAGCATATGTAAAAGTTCCCAAGATTTTAAGTACAAACTCCTTCTGATACCAAGGAAAAACACGTTAGTGAACTAATTCACTTTTCCCTGTTAAAATCCCCCTTATTCAAGTAGAAGAAAAAAAGCTGGGAGAAAATAAGTGGTTCTAATGGTCCCCAAATCTAGGCTCTGATAAGCACATGTGGTCCCCATCTGATGGGCATGTAAGTGCCCTTTGTGCCCAGAACAGTTCTTGTTGAATTAATTGAGGCAACTCACATTTACAAGTAAGCATGTTGTAGCCAGCCTGTGGCCACAGGGTGGTCATGTGGCCCCTGCTTTGCTCAGGGTCAGCTGCAGCCCCCTTCTGATCATTCACTCACCATACCTTGCTCTTATTGAAGGATATAAAAGGGAGAGTGCCTGTGGGCTCTGAGTGAGCCTGAGCATGTGTCAGTCACTGCCAGGCCTCTCCTGGGTCCCGTCAGCCACAGTCCTGTGCCCACAGGCTAGCAAGCCCTCTCAGCCTGTCTGTACCTGGGCAGATGCCCCTCACTCCTAACCCATAGCCCTCTGATGCTGCTAGTACCCTGCACTCGTGACCCACAGTCCCCCATGCCCTTGTACCCCTCACTCTGGACCCACAGGCATCTGTTGCCTTAAGGTCCCTTCCGTGGTTCCGTACCTCCCCTACATCATGTCCCAGGCCTCACAGGTGTTCTCTCTCTGTGATGCTGCTTACTTATACCCCCAGCCCTCCTTGGGCTTTTGGACCCCCTGGTCCCCGACAGTCCCTTCCTGGACTCTTGGACCTCTGGTCCTGCATGCTACCCCCTCCCTGGGCTCCCAAGCCCCAGGTCCTTCATACTGCCCTAGGCTCCCTGGCCCCTGGTCTTACACACCGCCCCTTCCCTGGGCTCCTGGACCCCTGGTCTTGCATGCCCCTTCCCTGGGCTTCTGAGCTCTCTGGCTTGGCTCAGCCCTTACCTGGGCACATGGACCCTCTGTGGGTTCAAAATAAAACAAAGGCCACTTGCTTGTAAAACCCTGCCTTCCTCTGGCTAGGTATCCTTCTTCTGTTCCCAGGCCTGCATGATTGTTTATATAAACTCCAGGCCTTCAGGAGCCCTGCTGTCCTGCTGCCACAAGTAGGGTTACCATATTCCAAAAAAGAGGATAGCTGTTGGGCAGGGAAGGGTGGGTATATGACTGTGTGTGGGGGGAGAGGGGGGCACTGATATGCCAGTGCCCTGCCCCTGCCCATGTCATTGCTCCTCACTCCCAAACCACAGTCCTGCCCAAGCCCTGCTACTGCCCCTCACCCCCAACCTGCAGACTCCTGGCTCTGCCACTGCCCCTCCACACCTGACACTACTCCCCCCAGGCCATGCTGGTGCCCCTCTCTCCCAACCCACAGCCCCCATCCCTGCTGATGCCCCGTACTCCTAACCCACAGCCCTCTGATGCTGCCAGTACCCCACACTCATGACCCACAGTCCCCCATGCCCTGGTACCCCTTACTCTGAACCAACAGCCCTCCCAGCCCTGCTAATGCCCCTCACTCCTGACCTGCATCCCCCTGCTCCCCCCAGCCCTGCAGCATGTCCCAGCTGCCCCACCCCTATGAGCAAGGGCACCAGCCCTGGTGTCATTGGCCCAGCCACGCAGCTCCCCACTGCCCCCAAAGGACCCCACTGCCTCCTTCCCCCACTGGAGGGGCAGGGGCTTCCCTCTGCCTCCCCTGACCTGCTGTAGCCTCAGCACTCAGCTACCTTCCACCAGCGCTGGCAGACAACCACTCTCCCTTCACACACCCATCCCCTCCACACACCCCTGCCACACACACACATACACACACACATAGCCCCCCAATCAGTCCCCAAACCCTGACCCTCCAACCCCCACTTCCCATAGACTTACCTGCATCCAGTTGCTGGGGCTGCTACCACCATCCTGCCTGGCTGCATGCTGGCCATGTGCATGCGCATGTGCATGTGCACATGCACAAGGCACCCCCTGCATCCAATCACCTTCCCCCCACTCTCTCCAGCCCCAAGCACCTTCTTGCTAAGCCAAGCTAGGAAGTGCCCTGAAAAAACTTTGATGCTGAGCAGACCAAAATCCTGGACACTTGATCATATTTTTAAAAACTGCCTGGACATAGATCAGAGGATCCAAAAAGAGGGCGGGTCTGGAAAAACCTAGACCTATGGTAACTCTAGCCAGGAGTTCCTCACCTTGTAGCTCGCAGGGACTCTGGGCTTATATAACTTCAGCCTGAGCCCTCTTTCTGTCAGGTGAGCCTCTAGATAGCCCCCTGCAGCTGTAGGCTGCTAGCTCCCTTAAAGAAGCAGGCACACCACAGTGCCCTGCTACACGTGTGTTTATATGTGTTTGCAAGAGCAGGTTCTGAGAGGCAAGGTGGGATGTTCCAAACCTACAGTCACTTAGACGCATGCTTATCCCCCACATAACTAAGGCTGTACTAATAATTTAACTAACTTATTAGTAGTATAAGGGGTACACCTCTTGTCAGAGTCTAAGACCTGCCCTCTGTTTTCTCACCAAGTAGGCCCTCTATAATGAAGACCAAAAGACACAGTAAGTAAAGATAGTGTGATCAGACAGAAAAAGTGTGTAGACATACATATATATTAGAAATAATGAATGTATACCTAGCTTTGTTCTAAAGGAGATTTGTCATCAGGAGGAAAGTGTTTTCATGAGAAAAATTAGTTATTTGCTGTTTTCCCAATAGATAAGCCCTCTATAATGAAGACCAAAGACACCATAAGTAAAGACAATATATTCATGCAGAAAAAGGGGATATAGATATAGAGAGATCGATATATAGAGAGATAACGAATACATACCAGGTTCTGTCCTGAAGCAGACTTATCATCCAGAGAAAAGGATTTTTCTGACCCAAACTGTGGGGTTTATACCCTGTTGGGAGTTTTTATTACACGTTTGGTTGGATGTGGTGACTAGTCCTTTGATTCTGATTTGTATATTGTGTCTCACTGTTTCATGCAGTGGTTAGACTTGTGGTTCTGAGTCATGCAGGTTGTGTCTCAGGCATTGATTCATCCCTGTAGAATCATTGTGATGTGTTGGTGGAGTCTAACCCATTCAATCCTGGTGCTGTACCACCCCAGCAAGGCCCACTGTAGTTTTCTTAGGTGAAAACATCCCACCCGGTTGTGTTCAATAGGCCTGATTAACTGGGGTAGATGCCCATCAAAATTTTTCACAGGTTTTCAACTTTCCTCGGACATGTTCCAGCATTCTCTCTTGAGGAGATCCTGTTTACCCTCATTATGCAGGGAGGTGACAACACACTGCACCAGCTAGACCTTTTGTAATGTTTTTAGGTCAATAGAATTGTGCCTATCCTTATCCTTCCAGGGTTGATTTGTCACACCACATACACAGACACACACTCCTGGCTCCCATCTCCTTCCCAAGAGATTGACTGAACAGTACATGACACCAGTGAGAGTGCTTTTTTTATATCCATCAATATCTGTACATTTTGCTAGCCTTATAATAGTTCATGCTATATAATAGCTAGACCCTTTTCCTAAGTAGGGTTTTATAATTTATTATACCAATTAAGTATTTAATATAGAGCACCAGAGGCTTATCCTTCTCCTTGATCACCCCATGTAGAGCAGCATTAAAGTCTTCAGCAAAACGAACAGCATTTAAAATTGCTATGCCCTAGGCTAAATGTTTCTCTGTAAGGCTCAGACAATTCATGGCATAACCTATTACAATAACAGCATTTAAAACGTTTCCTGTGGGAATTCAGTACAGAACTTCCAAATGATCCAGTTTATATTCTCATTGGACCAGCTCATGTAGCCATGGCTTTCTTGCCTGGTACATCTAGGAGACAAAAAGCCTTCACAAAGCCTCTTTCAGACAATACTGAAGAGTAAGGAGGGTAGCCCCATAGCCCACCTGAACACCTGAACCTGGACAGAACACCTGAACCTGGTGGCGACTGCGCACACATGGAGCTGATGCTGGAGCTGTGGAGCCCGGCGCAACTGTTTGCAGCCTGCCTGCTGCTTGCTGCAGCTGCCCAGAGCCCAGACTGGCTACAAACAGCTGCACTGGGCTCCGGAGCCCAGTCACCAGCTCTGTGCCAGGAGTGGGAGAGAGATCGGGGTTACACTCCCTCAGGCCCCTCCCCCACTGCCCGCTCCGAGGCACACGTGCATGCGCCGGTACAGAACTGATGCCGGAGCTCCAGAGCCCAGCACAGCTTTTTGCAGGCTTCTGGCTGCAGCCAGCCTCAGTTCTGGGTAGCTGCTGACAGCCGGGAGCGTGGGCTGCTCCCAGCAGGCAGTTGGGATGCTGCAAGCCCTGCTGGGAGCAGCCCAGGCTGTGTCACTGGCAGCAGCTATCCAGAGCCGGGGCTGACCATGGCATGCCGAGCAAAATGGCCTCACGTGCCATGCTCAACACGCGTGCCAGGGGTTACCAACCCCTGTGGTAAAAGGTGATGCAGGAGGAGCTTCCAGTGCCACAGACCATATGATGGGGCAGGGGCTTCTGGGACCAACATAGCAGCCAACATGGCCACCAATATGGTGACCAATATGGCAGCAAGGGAGATGGGTTTTGGGGTCATGTGGGTGGAACTTCTGGTATCATGGATCATGTGACAGTGCAGGGGCTTGGCAGGGAACTTGGCAGCAAGAGGGGCAGATTTCAGGGTAATGTGGGTGAAACTTCTGGGACCATGGACCATGTGACAGGGCAGAGGCTTCTGGAACCAAAATGGCAGTCAAGATGGCAACCAACATGGAGGCCAACATGGCAGCAAGGGGGCAGGTTTTGGGCTCATGTCAGTGGAACTACTGGGATCAAAGATTATGTGATGAGGCAGGGGCTTTTAGGACCAATATGGTGGCCAAGATGGTGATGAACATGTCAGCCAACATGGCAGTAAGGTGGGGGGGAGGGTTCAGGGTTATGTGGGTGGAGCTATCAGGTCAGAGACCATTTGACAGGAGAGGACTTCCGATTCCAAGATGGTGATCAAGATGGTGACCCCCTCCAAAGGGGGCGCTTCCACGGCAAGGGGTGGAACTGTCAGTGGCAAATGTCAGGGGGTAGGAGGCAGGACTTCCAGTTCCAGGATGGTGGCCAAGAAGGTGGCCAGTGGGGCAGGACACCTGTCCAGGGCAGGTTTGACAAGAGGTCTACCCTTTTACTATTATTGTTTTCTAGGGTGAACAGAAATGCTTCCTCTGCGATTCCAAATACCCTTATAACCCCTACACGCAGCTGGACAGTCACAGAATTGAAAATGTCATCACAACTTTTGAACCAGACAGGAAAAAAAAATGGTGGCAATCAGAAAATGGTAGGTTACCTTGAAGAAATATTCTTTTTTTTTTGTTTAGTGTAGCTTACTTTAATCATCATTCATAAGCATCATTTTATGAATCCTTGAGACAGTGCTGTGTACACTTTCTTTTCTCTGATCATACAGTATTGAATCAAAAGGTATAGTGATTTGTAACAGTGCAGAATTTGAAATGTTTTTTAAAAAAGAGCTGATTTATCAACAGACAAGTTCTAAATACAAAACCTTGAATGTACAGTTGAACAAAAGGAACTGAGGCGAGATTTAATTACCTGCTTACTGTGGAAATATGCGTCCATCTGCTTTTAATGAAGCCTGTTGGTGCGACAGAAGTTATACTAATACAGCTGTATAAACCACAGTAGTGGTTCTAGTTCTAATGCCAGAACTGAAATAGGACTTTAGACACCTGACTCCAAATTTGTGATCTGAACAACCCCAGCTCATTCCCAGCGCTCAGTTGTTGCCTAATAGAGGTTTGCAAAGCAAGCCCTATTCAATTCAGATTCAGTCCGAATCAGGGGCAGTGATTCGATTTATTGATTCAGATCACTGTCCCTGGTTTGATTCGGCTGAATCCGGATCTGAAGATTTGAAGCTGATTCAGAGAATCAGCGATTCAGACATAGACACAGCTTTAAATGTTTTTTCTACATACCTCAACGTACCAGCGCAGCTTGTGAACACTGCAGTGCTGTGGCAGGGAGCGTCCCACAGGAGTACAGCCAGGGGAGCCCTCCATGTGCTTGGCAGTGACCCCAGATGTGGACCAGAAATGCTTCTGGTCCAGTTCCAGTTCTGCTGCCAAGTGCGCTGGGGAGCCCCCCGTGCTTCTGTGGGACATTCAATACACCCCAACATTGCAGCATTCACAAGCCGCCTCCTACCTAGAGGTAAGTAGAAAAAACATTGAAAGCTGCGTCTATGTCTGAATCGCCAAATCTTTCCGAATCTCTCCAAATCGATTCAGAGGGTTCCTATTTGATTTGGAGAGATTAAAGGGTCCTCTGATTCAATTCGGATTCAGAGATTCAGCCACTGAATTGGGCCGAATCTCCACTGAATCAAATCAGGGACAGTAGCTTCGCACAGTCCTATTGCCTAACCCTGTTGCTTACAGCAGGCAGTTTCAGTTCTGCTTCTGTGGATCATGCTCAGAAATGCCCTGGCTTAAGTTGTTAGTGTTACCCAACTCCCACTCAAGTCCACTGGGGGCCAGAAACTTGGCCAAGTATTGACTAGGGCCTTGTCTGTAGTGTGGCAGTGGCAGCATGGTGAGGACAGGACCAAGCACCACCCACCCACTACTAATGCACATGCTCATTCTCAATCTGGAAGTGAAGCTGTCCTGGTTCATTCCCAATGCCTGCTCTGAGACATGCCAGACACTGAGGGCCTGCAAGTGGGCATAGATGGGCAAGCCCAGAGCAGCTTTACTGATGTATCTCTGGGTTCAGAATGTGTCTTTGGAAGCAGGTAGACAGGATGTTCTCAGATGACCGTCATCACAAGGACCCACCACCCAATGGCAACATTGACTAGCCCTAAGACCTCTGAGGGTTCATATCTGGTAGGTGTATTCCAAGCACACCTAACATGTACCAGTAGGACTGGGCCCCTCACAGAATGCAATAATAGCTATATTCTTTTTTTAAAATGACAATGGTGCCCCCACCTTTTATATAATTGCTAAGTGTGTCAAGGATAGAAAAGACCTGGGTTCTAGGCCTTCAGCCTGAGGAAGGGTTCAAATCCACTTCTTTCACTTCTTGGAGATACCAAGCTATAAACTAAACCAAAGGGACACTCTCTACCCGTCCTGTTAAAATGTCCATGCCCCACTAAAGAGATTCATGGGGCCTGAGGGGCAGAGTCCAAGAGGGAACCTGACTTTGTAACCTAGCAATTAAGGCATTCAGCTTGGAGGAGGGAGCCCTGGGTTCTGGTAATATCATAATACTGGCAATAATAATATGGTGCATAAGGATTTCAGTTCTGTACACACAAGGGTGGCTGATTTGGAGGATGCAATCACTCCCAAAGAAAGACATAAGCATTGAGATCTGCATCAGGAAAGAGCAGCTTGAAATTCTCTGCAGAAACAGTGGACCTTCATATATGCATGTGGTGACCATTCTAATCAATGCAGACACCTGAGAGCTGAATCTGGACCTGGGAAAGTGTTGTATGGTTTATATTCAGACTTTTAAAGTCTCTATACTAAGGAAGGAAGGACTCAATTTACATTGCTGACCTTCACCTTGTTTTTAATGTATTTTCAGGCATCGATCATGTCAGCATCAGACTAGATCTAGAAACCTTATTCCAGTTCAGCCATCTTATACTGACATTTAAGGTATTCTGTATAGATATTTTACTTGAATCTTCCCATAACTATATGCAATAATTACATTTAAAAAAATTAACAATACAGGCAGTCCTCAGACTTACGACACAATTGGTTCCTGAAAACTGCGTCTCAAGTTGAAACGTTGTAACTTGGAACCAATTTTCTCATGAGAAAAAATGTTATAAATGGGGGATTGGTTCCTGACCCAAGGCCTGATACCCTATTTTCACCAAAAATACCACAGAATTTTGTACTCGATCAATTATAGATGAGTAATATAGTTACATTAATGTATTTATATTGTAAATAGCAATCACATTGATTTGGAAGGACTTCTTTGAGGTGACTTTGCTGGACTTTTTGAAGGGTTCTTGGCTGGAGTCTTCTCAGGAGTCTTGGCTGCAGGTTCTTCTGGAGTCTTGTCTGCTTTCTTAAAGAAAGTGTCCAAGGAAGTTTGCACAGATGTTCTCCAGGGAGATGGGTGACACAGTAAACTTGTTCACTGGCATGGCATCACATCGGATCAAGTGTTGTAAAGTCAAAACTGATGTCAAAGTTGAAACAGCGCGTCAGTTTATAAATGTTGTAAGTGCAAAACGTTGTAACTCGAAACATTGTAAGTCAAGGACTGCCTGCATTTAAACAACATTGAGGTTGCTATATCATGCATTCAAAATTTAGGAAATATCTAAATACTTATTAAGAATGAAAATGCTCATTAAGCTTAAATTTGGTCTTTGTGTGAGTATATATTATGTTATGGTCTTTAATTACTAACTGACATACTATTGTTTCCAGAGGGCACCTATTTCTGTGAACTAAAATTGCATACTTAATATTGCTCACATTTTTGAAGAATACTGACAATTCATTTTCACTGAGAGTTTAGTTGACAAATCTGTTTGTTATACACTTCAATTAATATCTAGCAGTCTTTTTCAAAGAATCCAGTTGCATGCATAGTCAGCTAATAGACCTACAAGTCCCTGGGCAAGGAATTCTCATCGTCCTTCACTGCAGCTTAAAATAAGCTATATCTCAAACTTGTTACAAAAGACCATTTAAAGAGGTTTTTGAACTAATGTTTCTTACAGACCTTCCGGCCTGCAGCAATGCTGGTGGAGCGTTCCACAGATTCTGGTCAGACCTGGAAAGCCTTTCGGTACTTTGCCCAAGACTGTGCTGCTGCTTTCCCTAACATCCCTTCCGGTCCAGCAAGAGGAGTGAGGGATATTGTCTGTGATTCAAGATATTCAGACATTGAGCCTTCCACTGAAGGCGAGGTAGTGCTCTGTGTCTATGCTTGTTTTAGTTCAGATTATACTGTGATGTCAACCAGCTACATCGTATTCACCGTATCTAATTCTCCTCTCATTTACGCTGTTTGTAAATGAGGGCTGTAAAAGGGTTGACATCAATAGGGTTACACAGATGTGTGATGAAAAGATGACCACTAAGCATAATTTTGATATTAAGGGTTTGCTTTTCTTTCTTCTATTTTAAATCATAAGCTTCTCCTGTCAAAAGATTTTGGCTCATTATAAATCTCTGCTGAGCCAAATATATATATAGGTAGCCAAGGTTCTTTGAGTAGATGTGATATCTTTTATTAGACCAACTGTGTAGTTGGAAAAAAGTTCTTAGCAAGCTTATGTATGTATATATATATATTTATTTGTTTTTACAGGTTGTCTTGAAAGCTTTGGATCCCAGCTTTGAAATAGAAAACCCTTATGTGCCATATATCCAGGGTATGAATAATTTGGTTGTTCTCACAAACACGTAGTCAATTTTGTTTGGTCTACGTCAGAGGTATCTACGTCAGAAGTATCCTGCAGGCTGGATGAGTAGTGCAGAACCAGTCTGCACGCAGGATTGGATGCACAGACTGGCCCTACTTGCTAGATCCAGTTCATGTCCTGGAATAGCCAGAAAGGGCATTGTGTGCAACATGGTCGTACTCTGGCCACTCTGGGACTATGCTGCACACAGTGGCCACTCCACCACTCTAGGGCCATGTGCTACACGTGGTAGCTGCTCCAAGGCACAGTTCCAGAGCGGCCAGAGTAGGCACTACATGCAGTGCACAGGGCCCTCCAGCCTCACCCCACATGCTGCCTGTGAGTCAATTCCGAAATCCACAGGCAGCACTAGGGGCAGCACATGTGGGCCATATCTTTGACATCCCTGGTATACGTGTTAAATGGTACAGATCTTTGGCTGGTACATATCAGGATAGATGGAATTTTAGCACTGAAACATGTTTAAGGATCAGGATCAGAAGAGAAACAACATTGGCAACTGGTGCCTCCTGAGTCCCCCGCCCTTGCCCCCCCAGCGGACACTCAGTGACTGGGGGTGGTCCCCCACGACCAATCCCACAGGCCAGAGATAAGGATCCCCAAGCCCGATCCCGCCGATCCACAACTGGCAGTGGCTGGCACTTCCGGGTGTGCCACAGGCACTTCTGGGTCAGCAGGATCGGCCGCAGGGGGACCGCTTCTCCTGGCGCACTCCCCGGCTGGCGCTCTCAGGAGGGGCACCAGTGCTCTTACCTGCCCCCCCCACCCAGGAATGCTGCTGTCAGGGGGTGCACCAGTGCTCTTGGGGGATGTACGTGCACGCCTGTGCACCCCCTATGTGCCATCACTGTGAAACAACCAGATTCTGTGTCCTGGGTAGTAGCATCAGTGGCCAAGCCAACAGTGGCTGAGGTTCCTGTGCCCTATCTAAATCTGAGGCTCATGCCCCTGTTCATGGGCAACTGGTGCCTTAGTCAGGAGGGGTACATGCCCCCCCAGCGACCAGTCAGTGACTGGGGCCAATCTCACTGACGGGGTGGGAGGGTGGTCCCCCATGACCAATCCCACTGACCAGGGAGGGTCCCCCTGAGGCCAATCTCACCGACGGGGGGGGGGGAGGGGGAGGGGCGTGTTCTCCCATGGCTGATCACAAGGCAGCCAATCACTGTGGCTGCTTCCTGGCTGGCACTTTCAGGGGTGCACCGGCACTCCCACTTGCCCTCCCTGCCCGTCACCTAAGAGGCAAGCACAGCTGGTCAGGGAGTGCACCAGTGCTCTCGGGGTACACACGCACCCCCTACACATTGCCACTGCCCCTGTTGTCCACCTTTAGTAACACTACTGACCTGGGTCAGGAGGTCTACCAAGGTCTTCTACCTGTGTAGATTCCTTTGGTATGGTGGATTTTTTGCCTGATGCACAAAGGGCACATTGATGATTTATACCAGTTGAGTATTTGACCCTAGATAGTCCCAAATGAACAGAATTTAAGATAATTTTGGCTTTTGATTTCTTTCTCAAATCACAGAACTCATCACCTTAACAAATCTGCGAATCAATTTCACAAAACTCCATACCCTAGGAGATACTTTACTTGGAAGAAGGCAACATGATCCCCTTGAAAAATATTATTATGCAGTTTATGAAATGGTTGTCCGTGGAAGCTGCTTTTGCAATGGACATGCTAGCCAGTGCAGTCCAGTGCAGAAACTACGAGGAGATGTTTTCCATCAGCCTGGAATGGTAAGTTTTATAGAAGGAGATTCCCAATGTGGCAGTTTTTTAAAGCTATACATGAGCTGATAATTTACAATTTAAGGATTAAAGGATTTTAACATTATCTCTTTGATAAAAACACTTGACCAGATTATTCAGGGCGGGGCTGTCCAATTTAAGCACAGCGAGGGGCTGCACCCAGCACTAGTGTACAGCCCTGGAGCCACGGACTGCACAGGCTGCATGCTATGGAAGGGAGGCCCCACCAGTACACTGGCAGCATGTGAATCTCCAGACCCTTTCCCACTACACAACAGCAGGAGATGTGGCCACTGGGGCCCACAGGCTGCCTTTTGACTATTTGCAGGCTGCATGTAGCCTACAGGCCATTTACTGGCCCTCATGAGCCACATGCAACCCACAGGCCACCAGCTGGACAGCCCTGCTTCATTGTAAAGGAGATTAGTATCTGGCTACTTTTGGCATTAAAGCAGTCTTTCTAAAATAGCTGTCACAGAGCCTGTTGATAGTAGTATGGAATACCAGACCTGTAATGGTGCAAACATAATTTAATAAATAGCCTGTGCTGTGTGCAGACTCAAATGGCTCTTTTATTGAGCATGTTCTCTAACTCTAATAGGGCTTCTTGGAAACCAACAACTTAAAAAGAGATTTTGACAAAAGAAAAATCCTGTGGGTCCACATTTGACAGAACAAAATTTGTGAAAAATAAATTGTCCACCAATTCAGGAACATAATTTTATCTACTTCCATGTTTAGAAATAGTATTTTTCCTTGATATGTTATACTTTATATTAAAGTGTCTAAGACTCATTTTCTGTCAGTAGCAGTATATTTCTTAACATTTGTTTCATTATTCTAAAATTGGTTAGTTATTGTCCAAGCCTCTTGTTCAAGTAACTGAGAATTGTTTGTGTCAGCTGAGGGAGCCAGAGGGCTCTAAATTTTCCTGCTTTTGCTGGCATAGTATGAGCCTAATGTCACTTAGCTCTTTTTACACAGCATATTTATATGGCATATGTTGTTTTATAGCATTTAGAGGGGAATGTACCCAGCACATATAAGTACACTGAACTGTGCAAGCAGTAAACAATATATGGAAGGATTGCATGATTTAATTTGGGAATTCTGCTAAAGACAAATGACAAATTTGTAGATTTAAAGTTTGCATCTTCAGGGAAGGGAAAGTCAGTCTAAATCTGTAACTTTCTGGAGGCAAAATAAACACCAGGAATATAGGGTTGCATAATTTACATATAAAAGTTTTCCATCTGAGATGCAGATGGAAGCAACCTGATCTGATTCCAGCACTGTGGAGGTTTTCTGCTTGCAGAAAGAAAATACTGATATATTATTATTCTTTGTGAAAGAAAAAAATGTACGGAATGGGAGGGCAGGATACATTCCCCCTGTAAATGGCACAAAGCCACTGGATTAAAGAAAATGTGCTTTTTTTCCAATATACTACAGGTTCATGGTAGATGTATCTGCCAGCACAACACTGATGGCTTGTCCTGTGAGAGGTGTAAAGAATTCTACAATGATGCTCCCTGGAGGCCAGCGGAAGGATCACAGGATAATTCTTGCAAACGTGCCTGAAAATTTTATTCTTAATTTTCAACAAAGGGGTGGCTGACATAGTACAGTTCCAGAGTGTTGCCTAAAAGAGGAACAATACTTTTGTGGGGGCTCATTTCTCACTCTTAAATCCAGCATAATGGAGGGCCCTAAAGAGACTGAAATGCCAGTGATACAGTGTGAAAGAAGCACTGTATCTACACCAATATCTCTCCTGATGACAAAGCAGCATTTATGTGGCTCTCAGGGAAGATGAGCTCTTTCAAATTCCTATTTTCCATAAAGAGTCAAAGGAAAGTGAATAGAAAAAGGCAATGGCAATAAAAAGGATTATTTGTCAGTTAGTGCACAACACTTTTTACCAATAAAAATATAGACAAGCAGCATAGCAGCTGCTGTCTGCTCCCAAGCTGTAGCTCCCCTCTCCTTTTGAAGCTCTTCCAAGTGAGCATTTGTCCAAGCCCTGGAGTATATTTTTTTCACTAAATTATTGACAAAATTCTAACTGGTCTTCAGATGCACAGAAACATGGTGCTGAACAAAAAAGATCTAAGAAATTCTGGAACAGATTCACCAGGACACTTTAGCTCCTTTGTGCTTCTCAAGTGACATGAAGAGCCAGAGTGTGTTCTGCACCTGAGCTATGATCGCTAAGGTGCAGACAGAAGTGCAGCTCCCACCTGTAACTCGGAACAATTTCTGCAAAGCATTCTGAGTTACAATGTTACCCCAGACCAAACAGAAGTTCACTGTTGGTTCCAGTGGGGAGGGGAATCTAGCTGTGGGCTGGGAGCCTGTAACTGGGTTCTCATAGCAATAGCCAGGGGTCTGCCAGTGCTCACTGTTTTCAGAATGGGGTGGGG